>NW_025536298.1:0-63027 GCF_020615455.1 Coregonus clupeaformis
ATATATATACAGTGGGGAGAATAAGTATTTGATACACTGCCGATTTTGCAGGTTTTCCTACTTACAAAGCATGTAGAGGTCTGTAATTTTTATCATGGGTACACTTCAACTGTGAGATACGGAATCTAAAACAAAAATCCAGAAAATCACATTGTATGATTTTTAAGTAATTAATTTGCATTTTATTGCATGACATAAGTATTTGATCACCTACCAACCAGTAAGAATTCGGCTCTCACAGACCTGTTAGTTTTTATTTAAGAAGCCTTCCTGTTCTCCACTCATTACCTGTATTAACTGCACCTGTTTGAACTCGTTACCTGTATAAAAGACACATGTCCACACATTCAATCAAACAGACTCCAACCTCTCCACAATGGCCAAGACCAGAGAGCTGTGTAAGGACATCAGAGATAAAATTGTAGACCTGCACAAGGCTGGGATGGGCTACCGGACAATAGGCAAGCAGCTTGGTGAGAAGGCAACAACTGTTGGCGCAATTATTAGAAAAAATGGAAGAAGTTCAAGATGACGGTCAATCATCGCGAGATCTTGCCCAACAACCTCCTTCCCTCAGTAAGAGCATTGAAGATGGGTCGTGGCTGGGTCTTCCAGCACGACAACGACCCGAAACACACAGCCAGGGCAACTAAGGAATGGCTCCGTAAGAAGTATCTCAAGGTCCTGGAGTGGCCTAGCCAGTCTCCAGACCTGAACCCAATAGAAAATCTTTGGAGGGAGCTGAAAGTCCGTATTGCCCAGTGACAGCCCCGAAACCTGAAGGATCTGGAGAAGGTCTGTATGGAGGAGTGGGCCAAAATCCCTGCTGCAGTGTGTGCAAACCTGGTCAAGACCTACAGGAAACGTATGATCTCTGTAATTGCAAACAAAGGTTTCTGTACCAAATATTAAGTTCTGCTTTTATGATGTATCAAATACTTATGTCATGCAATAAAATGCAAATTAATTACTTAAAAATCATACAATGTGATTTTCTGGATTTTTGTTTTAGATTCCGTCTCTCACAGGGGACCTAGGGATCCGGGGGGACGGGGGTGGTATGCCGACCACTGGGATGACTTGGGATGGGGAGGGGCTTTAGCAGGGGGAATAGTGGAGAACAATTGGAGGGTTACTTAGTAGCAATGGAAATATCATGGTACAGCTATATGGACACTCAATCACTATGGTCTTTTGTATTGGTAAATTTACAAACATATATTATGATAAATAGATTTGAAACTTGTATCTCATTATGGTAAGTGGTGAAATAAGTATAGCCAGTTATAATTGTAATGGCTTAGCAGATAATAACAAAATAAGAACAATATGTACATGGCTCAAAGAGAAGGAATATAATATCTATTGTTTATAGGAAACACATTCAACAATTCTAGATTAAGTGTGTGGAAAAATATGATATTAATTAACAGTAATTTTGATCCGAGTGTGCAAATTGTCCAAACAGATCCGCAAGGTAGATGGATGATTTAAAATATGTTATTGGACCATAAACAGATATGGCTCATTAACCTTTACGGACCAAATAATGATGATCCACACTTCTTTGACAATATAGAATAAATGATCAACCCTGCAAGCAATACAATACTCTATTATTATGGTGGGAGATTATATTACTGTTTTAAATATCTCAATGGACCGTAAAGGAAATCACACTACAAACTATCACCCTCATGCTCTTAGGGAAATCATGAATGTCATGGATACATTAGAACTAGTAGATATGGAGGCTTAAATATCCTGACCTAGTGAGATATACATGGCGGAGACTCAATCAAGCTAGTCGTCTTGACTTCTCTCTTATGTCATTCTCGTTAGTACCAAAAGTTTAAAAAGTGTTGATCGGGGACAGAATGCGGTTGGACCATCATATAATTGGCACATACATTAATCTTACTGAATTTCCATGTGGGCGAGGATATTGGACTTTTAATCAAAGCCTATTGGATGATAACTTGTTTTTAACTAGGACAGAGGAATTTATAACTGATTTTTCCGACATAGGTACAGCAAATCCCCTTATTGTATGGGACACTTTAAATGTGCATTTAGAGGCCATACAATTCAGTACTCATCTCGAAAACAAAAGCAATTTAGGTCAAAAGAGTCCATACTAACAAAGGAAATATAAGGTCTAACAGAACAGATAGATAGCAATAAAAACTGTAACATAGAGGCTCAGAATAAATTAGAGGAAAAACAAAAAGAAATAGAGAAACTTATTCAAGAAAGATCAAGTGTAATATATTATAAAAAATAAAGCAAACTGGATGGAATATGGGGAAAAATGCACCAAATTCTTTTTTAATCTTCAACATAGAAATGCTACCAAAAATAATTTACTGAAACTGGTTACAAATGACAGAGTCACCCATGATTCACCAAATAATATTTTGAAGGAGGAAGCAAGGTACTTTAAGCATATGTTTTCGTTTCAGTCGCCTCTATCTCTTCTAACTGAAGCTAATTGTAGGGATTTTTTTCTATTGATAATGTAAAATTAACAGCCATACAGAAAGACTCATGTGAAGGTGAAATTACAGAGGAGGAACTTCTGGATGCAATTAAAGACTTTAAGTCTGGGAAAACTCCAGGGTTGGATGGCATACCAGTCGAGGTATACCAAACCTGTTTTGATATACTCAGAGGACCGTTATTAGCATGTTTTAACCACTCCTATGTAAATGGTAGATTATTAGACACTCAAGAAGAAGGTCTGATTTCATTATTACTGAAACAGGATACAAGTGGGAAATATAAAGATCCAGTCCATTCAAAAAATTGGAGGCCCCTTACACTTCAGTTTGTAATGCAAAAATTCTAGCAAAATGTATAGCGCATAGAATTAAAAAGGTATAATAATAAGCCATTTAGCAGACGCTTTTATCCAAAGCGACTTACAGTCCTGCGTGCATACATTTTTGTGTATGGGTGGTCCCGGGGATCGAACCCACTACCTTGGCGTTACAAGCGCCGTGCTCTACCAGCTGAGCTACAGAGGACCATGTATTGTCGGACATTATTCATTCTAATCAGACAGGTTTTTTACATGGACGATACATTGGAGATAATATAAGGCAAGTACTGGAAACAATAGAACACTATGAAAAATCTGGGAAACCTGTCACACCCTGGCTCTGGGACTCATTATGTTGAGCCAGGGTGTGTTCATTTCTATGTGTGTATTTCTATGTTGGTGTTCATTCTAGTTTGTTGTATTCTATGTTTGCCTGAGTGACTCCCAATCAGAGGCAACGAGTGTCAGCTGTTGGCTGGTTGTCTCTGATTGGGAGCCATATTTAAACTGTATGTTTTCCCTTTGTGGTTGTGGGTTTTTGTTCCGTGTTCGGTCATTGATACCGTGGACGTCACGAGTCGTTTCTTGTTTTGTTTCGTGCTTTAACTAATTAAAGTCATGTTTGTTCATCACGCTGCGCCTTGGTCTACTCCTTACCTCGACCTTGACAGAAAAACCCACCCGCCAATGACCAAGCAGCGTATCCAGGGGCAGCTCTTGGGCTGGACATGGGAGGAAGCGCCGGGAGAAGAGACGGTGGAGGCGCGCCGTAGAGAGGAGCTACGGCGTGATCAGGGTCGTCGTCGGACGGTCGTGAGGCAACCCCAGAAATTTTTTAGGGGGGGGCACACGGCATGGACGACGGGGCTGACGGAGGAGAAAAGGGGGCGGATCCAGAAGGCCACCAGGCCAGGGGTACACCGCCCTGTATCGCCCTGTGCGGATGCCTCACACAGAGTGTGTGAGGGTAGGCATTCAGCCAGGACGGGTGGTGGCCGCTCTTCACTCCAGGCCTCCTATCCGTCTCCACAGCCCGGTTCGGCCTGTCCCTGCTCCACGCACCAAGCCTACGGTGTGCGTCGCCAGCCCAGTCCGGCCTGTCCCTGCTCCACGCACCAAGCCTACGGTGTGCGTCGACAGCCCAGCCCGGCCTGTCCCTGCTCCACGCACCAAGCCTACGGTGTGCGTCGACAGCCCAGCCCAGCCTGTCCCTGCTCCACGCACCAAGCCTACGGTGTGCGTCGACAGCCCAGCCCGGCCTGTCCCTGCTCCACGCACTAAACCTACGGTGCGCGTCGCCAGCCCGGTCCGGCCTGTTCCTGCCACCCGCACCAAGTCTACGGTGCGCGTCGCCAGCCCGACCCGGCCTGTTCCTGCCACTCGCACCAAACCTACGGTGCGCGTCGCCAGCCCGGTCCGGCCTGTTCCTGCCACCCGCACCAAGTCTACGGTGCGCGTCGCCAGCCCGACCCGGCCTGTTCCTGCCACTCGCACCAAACCTACGGTGCGCGTCGCCAGCCCGGTCCGGCCTGTTCCTGCCACTCGCACTAAGCCAGGGGTGCGAGACGTCAGCCTGGTAAGGCCCGTCCCTCTTCCACGCACCAAGCCAGGGGTGCGAGTCGTCAGCCTGGTAAGGCCCGTTCCTCCTCCACGCACAAAGCCAGGCGTGCGCGTCGTCAGCCTGGTAAGGCCCGTCCCTCCTCCACGCACCAAGCCAGGGGTGTGAGTCGTCAGCCTGGTAAGGCCCGTTCCTCCTCCACGCACCAAGCCAGGGGTGCGAGTCGACAGCCTGGTAAGGATCGCTCCTGTTAAGTCCAGTCCTGCTCCAGCCGGCGGGGCCAGACTGGACCAGGGGCACTATGGGGGGTGTATTGGAGGGTGGTGGTTAAGGCCGGAGCCAGAACCGCCGCCGAGGAGGTATGCCCGCCCAGCCCTCCCCTGGTTTGTTTAGTTGAGGCGCGGTCGCAGTCCGGCGCCTTTAGGGGTACTGTCACACCCTGGCTCTGGGACTCATTATGTTGAGCCAGGGTGTGTTCATTTCTATGTGTGTATTTCTATGTTGGTGTTCATTCTAGTTTGTTGTATTCTATGTTTGCCTGAGGACTCCCAATCAGAGGCAACGAGTGTCAGCTGTTGGCTGGTTGTCTCTGATTGGGAGCCATATTTAAACTGTATGTTTTCCCTTTGTGGTTGTGGGTTTTTGTTCCGTGTTCGGTCATTGATACCGTGGACGTCACGAGTCGTTTCTTGTTTTGTTTCGTGCTTTAACTAATTAAAGTCATGTTTGTTCATCACGCTGCGCCTTGGTCTACTCCTTACCTCGACCTTGACAAAACCAGGTATGCTATTCATAGCATACTTTAAAAAGGCATTTGATAAAGTACGACTGGAGTTTATATATAAATGCCTGGAACATTTCAATTTTGGAGAATCTCTTATAACATGGGTTAAAATCATGTATAGTAACCCTAGGTGTAAAATAGTAAATAATGGCTATTTCTCCGAAAGTTTTAAACTGTCAAGAGGAGTAAAACAAGGTTGTCCACTATCGGCATATCTATTTAATAATATGGGTAATATTTATTATGGCCATCGAAATGTTAGCTATTAAAATCAGATCCAACAATAATATCAAGGGATTAGAAATCCAGGGCTTAAAAACAAAGGTGTCATTGTATGCTGATGATGCATGTTTTCTTTTAAATCCACAACTTGAATCCCTCCACAGCCTCATAGAGGATCTAGATACATTTTCTAACCCCTCTGGATTACAACCAACTTATGATAAATGTACTATATTATGCATTGGATCACAAAAAAATTAAAATGTTACATTACCATGTAGTTTACCAATAAAATGGTCTGATGGTGAGGTGGATATACTCGGAATACATATCCCAAATGAAATAAATGATCTCACTCCAATACATTTTAATAGAAACTTAGCAAAGATAGATAAGGTCTTGCTACCATGAAAAGGTAAATATCTGTTTATTTGTGGAAAAATCACCCTGATTAACTCTTTAGTATTATCCCAGTTTACCTATTTGCTTATCGTCTAGTGAACAGTTTTTTAAATTATATGAGAAAAAAATATTCCATTTTATATGGAACGGCAAGCCAGACAAAATTAAACGAGCCTATTTATATAATGAATATTAATTCGGAGGACAGAAATTATTAAATATTAAAGCATTAGACCTATCACTAAAAGCTTCAGTCATACAAAAGTTATACTTAAATCCAAACTAGTTCTCTTGCAAATTAGTAAGATTGTCTCACCTCATGTTCAAGAATGGTCCTTTTCCCTTTATTCAGATTACAATCTCTCACTTTCAGTTATTTGAAAAGGAAATCATCTCCCAAATATCACTATTTCTAAAACAAGCCATAGAAAGTTGGTTGCAATTTCAATTTAATACTCCAGAAACAACAGAACAAATAATGCAACAAATATTGTGGTTAAACTCAAAAATACTAATTGATAAAAAAACATTATTTTTCAAAAAAATGTTTTAAAAATATATAATCTTCGTAAATGATATCATAGGTAGGACTGGTGGAATTATGTCACACATGCAGCTAACAAAAACATATGGAAATGACTGCTCTACCAAAATTACCGCAAAAATGGAAGAGGAAAGTGGAAGGGGGAAAAAGTAAGGAACTTGTCTGTCAGCCCTGCATTAAAGAACATAATTGGTTAAAGAAAATTGTGACAAATAAAAAAGTATACCAGTTTCATTTAAGGACCAAAGGATTGATAGCCGTCCCATATAGATCGCAAAATAGTTGGGAAGAGATTTTTGACGTACCGATTCCATGGCATAGTGTTTATGAACTGATATGCAAAACTACGCCGGATTCAAAACGTAGAATTTTTCAATTAAAATTATTAAGCAAAATTCTTTCTACCAATAGAATGTTATTTATATGTGGGAAACAATCTTCCCAGCTCTGCAGATTTTGCTGCAAAGAGACAGAATTATTAGATCATTTGTTTTGGTACTGTCCATATGTAGCTTGTTTTTGGTCACAGGTCCAGGAATGGCTGAAGGATTGCAATATTTACCTGGAACTAACCCTGCAGATAGCACTATTGGGTGATCTGAAAAGTCATAGTCAATCGATCAATAATATAATAATAATTTTAGCAAAAATGTTTATTTTCAATTTACAATCTGTAGAAACAATGAGAATAGAAGGGTTCAGAACGTTTGTGAAACATCACAGTACAGTTTAAAATAAATGGGAAATAGACATCAAATATGGATGATGTTAAGAGATAGATGGGAGGTGTTGAATGGAGCTGAATGATGGGACTAATAACAACTAACAACAACTAATAACAACAATATAACTAATGTAAAGCATACTGTGTCCATAATAAGTATATAGGTTATAGGTTGAGAGCTTTTGTGAAAGAGCACAGTTAGAAAGATATTGCATATAGAAGCAAACCGGATGGACATCATGAAAATGATCGGAAGGTTGAGGGCAGAGGAAGTTCAGGAGTAAAAACAAACAAAATATAATTATTGTAAAATTGACTGTGTCCATAAAATGTAAATAGTATGTATAAGCTGGAAGTAGAGGCCTAAGCGTTGTTGTTCACTAGTCTACTCCAATTAGGGAAGGGGTGGTGGAGTTGGAAAGTAATAAAGGGAAATATATTTTTTTAAAGGACATGTATATATATATATATGTATGTATATGTATTTATATGTATGTATGTGTATATGTATGTGTATGTATCCCTCCCTCACGACGCCAGGACAGCGGAGTCACTCACCACCTTCCGGAGACATTTGAAACCCCACCTCTTTAAGGAATACCTGGGATAGGATAAAGTATTCCTTCTACCCCCCAAATTGTAAAGTGGTTATCCCACTGGCTATAGGGTGAACGCACCAATTTGTGAGTCGCTCTGGCTAAGAGCGTCTGCTAAATGACGTTAATGTGCCCTTGAGCAAGGCACTTAACCCTAATTGCTCCTGTAAGTCGCTCTGGTTAAGAGCGTCTGCTAAATGACTAAAATGTAAAATGTAAATGTAATGTATGTATATGTATATACATATATATATATATATATATTTGCGAGAAAAAAAACATATGGGGGATTGGAAGTGGTGCAGACATTTACATTGATGGAAGTTAAAATAAATAAATAAAAAGTATAATCTGGTCCGTTCATATATGTCTATTTACGACTAAATTTGATTTGATTAATCATGTTTAGTATACACTATCGCCTATTGATATTCCAATTGATATTGCAATGATTGATTCCCCCCCCCCAAAAAAAAATCACGTTAATTTTATATATGCAATGTTTATTCAATGTTACATAATAATTAGGGAATCACACATATCACACAATATCAGAGAAACAGTAAGCACAACTGTAGGACTGAGCACTAGCACCATCTAGTGAAAATGTTCCGTCCAGCATGAGTGAGCACAAAAACATTCAATTAAAAAATAAAGTAAATCCTCCTTTTCTCTTTAATTTAACTTAATTTTTGTGAACTAAGTTTTTTTATTGAGTCACATAACCTGTACAATCAATAAGAATCACAAAATAATTTTTTCACCAACACTCAACCTCTCCCACCCTCCATCCCAAACAAACCCCTGGCGGCCCCACCTTGGTCTAAACACAATATGAAGGACCAATCATGAAAACATTATCTTTATCTAACTTTATCTACATGATATGAGTAACTAATGGTTGTTAGTAACTCATACTTTCGCTTCAATCCTGAGGTGGTCAGGTGGATGGTGTCTGAATGGCCTGGGGGTCAAAGGCCTCATACTCAGTATTGAACATGACTACAGAATAGGGCTTGGCAGCAACAGCAGCATGTTCCTCAACCCAGTTATGTGCAGTCACAGGATCTCTCACTTCAGTCAGCTTCACAAGTGAGTAGGGCCCCTCCTCCTCTCCTCTGCCCTCAGCGTATTGGGAGCCTACATCCAGAAAGAGGAAGCAGTGGGGTTAAATGGGTTTGAAAACCTGTCAGTACTGCAAATTCCTTTTATGGAAATAATATGACAACTCACAGTCTGAGTCAAGTGTCTCCTCTCCATCTTGGTCTCTGCAATGATTAAATAAAGTATTTATTATTATAAAATTCCATATTAGTAACTTGTAATAGATACATGGCTATCAGAAATGTTATTTTCAAATAATGAAATACCTTTTCATCCTCAGAGTGTGAGATTCTGCTGGAGGCAGAAAAAAACAGAAGGCCATGTCAATAACATTATGATGATTAAAAAAGACATACTTGATAATAGAACATACAGTATGTGGGTTTTTACTCACCTTGCGAAATCTTGGTATTTTTCGTCATGACAATGACAATGGCAGTAACAAACAGGCAGGAGAAGAACAGGGCTCCTACTACATACAGTGGTATGTAAGGACCCCCTTTTAATAAAACACAAAGCATTCAGAATGAAGATCAATGAGGTATTATTCATGATCATATTATGTATTAGTGATAACAATATACTGTGACTCACCAGGTGTATCTAACAGGGCTGTGTCATACCTGTTGGTGTGGTTGTTGAATTCTCCATTCACAGTGACTGTGATATTAGTTATTACCTTCCAGTGCCCTTTTTTACCTTTAAGCACCTGTAAGGCACACACATACTGTCCGCTGTCTGAATATGTGGCATTGCTGATCTTAAGGTTATGAAAGTGAGGGTTTGTTAGGGGTGTAGATGAAGTATTTGACATTTTATTCAGCAGGGCCTCATCAATGAGACAATGTTGGTCATATGATGGTCCAACAATAGTATCAAAAGAATAAGAATGAAGACAAGTGCAATTTTTTCCGCTGAAGTTCTTGATCCAGTCCACGAGATACTGGAAACCCGGCCCCGCCGTCTGGAATCCATGATGGACGCACCGTGTAGGCAGGACCACCTCCGATCATCCGAGGAGGAGGAGGAGGAGGCGGAGGAGGCAACAGAGGACTGAGGAAGACAGGCTTGAGGCAGGAGACATGAAAGGTGGGATGGACTCTGAGCGTCCTCGGTAGTTTGAGTCGAACTGCCACTGGATTGATCACCTTCTCCACCACAAACGGACCAATGAACTTCGGTAACAACTTCCTAGACTCAGTCCGTAACGGAAGATCCCGTGTGGCCAACCAAACCCCTATCTCCGATGGTATAGGTGGGAGCGGGGATCCGCGACGACCCGCCTGGAGCTGATACCGGTCCGAAACTCTAAGGAGTGCCTTTCTGGCCCGATGCCAGGTCCGGTGGCAACGAGAATATGGGCCTGAACAGAAGGCACTGAGAGCTCCTTCTCCTGAGAAGGGAACAGGGGAGGTTGGTAGCCATACAGGCACTGGAAGGGAGACATCCCAGTGGCAGATGTAGGAGAGTATTGTGGGCATACTCAACCCAAGGCAACTGAGAGACCCAGGAGGTGGGGTTGGAAGAGACCAGACAGCGTAGCGTGGATTCCATCTTCTGGTTGGCTCTTCTCCGCCTGACCATTGGATTGGGGGGTGAAAACCAGATGTGAGACTGACTGTAGCTCCAATGGCCAAACAGAAGGACCTCCAGACAGCAGAGGTAAACTGAGGGCCACGGTCGGAAACGATATCACTGGGCACCCCGTGGACCCTGAAAACCTCCCCTAACCAGGATCTCGGACGTCTCCGAGGCAGAGGGAAGCTTGGCAATTGGCACAAAGTGGGCGAACTTGCTGAATCTGTCCACGAGTAGTCAGAACGACCCGTGTTCCCCTCAGAAGCGGGCAACCCAGTGACGAAGTCCAGGGCCAGATGCGACCATGGTCGCGGGGAATAGGAAGGGGGTGAAGTAGTCCAGAGCTGGGTCGATTGGTACTCTTATTCTGCGCACACACTGGACAGGCAGCAACAAAACCCCGAGTATCCTCGGCCATGGCAGGCCACCAAAAACGCCTGCGAAGAAACGCCATTGTCCGAGCCACGCCAGGGTGACAAGCCATCTTGCTGGCGTGGGACCATTTGAGGACAGCAGGACGAACCGACTCAGGCACAAACAACCGACCGGGTGGACCCGTTACGGGACCGGGCTGAGTCCGAAGGGCACAGCACCTCCTCCTCAATCTTCCACATAACTGCTCCCACGACGCAGTTCCGGGGAGAATTGTCTCGGTCTTGGACCCACTCTCCTCCGTCTTGGAGAACATCCGGGACAAGGCGTCCGCCTTGCCGTTCTTAGATCCAGGTCGGAACGTGAGGGGAAAACTTTGAATCGTCCGAAAACAACGCCCACCTGGCCTGACGGGAGTTGAGACGCTTTAGCCGATTGCACGTAAGCAAGATTCTTGTGGTCAGTCCAGACAGTAAACGGTTGCTCCGCCTCCAACCAGTGGCGCCACTCCTCCAAGGCAAGTTTCACCGCGAGAAGCTCCCGGTTACCCACATCGTAATTCTCTCCGCAGGCGAAAGGCGACGAGAGTAGTAGGCGCAGGGATGGAGTTTACTGTCCGTGGAGCATCGCTGCGACAGGATGGCGCCAACTCCCACATCAGACGCGGCCCACTTCAACGACGAACTGACGGGCGTGTCCGGTTGAGAGAGAATCGGTGCGTTGGTGAATCGCCTCTTCAAATCCAGAAACGCCCGATCCGCCTCCGGATTCCACTTGAAGGTCCTGATACTGGAAGTCAAGGCAGTTAACGGAGCGGCCACACGGCTGTAATCCCGGATGAATCTGCGGTAGAAATTCGCAAACCCCAAAAATCTCTGAGAGCTGCAATCTTGCATCGGGCTGGGCCCATTCCAGAACCGCTCTAACCTTCTCCTGGTCCATCCTAATCTCTCCCCTGGAGATGATGTACCCGAGAAAGGATGTCGTGTGGGCGTGAAACTCGCACTTCTCGGCCTTCACAGAACAGGCGATTCTCCAACAATCGCTGCAGAACCTGCCGGACATGCTGGACGTGGTCGGGAAGGTTCCTTCGAGAAGATCAGAATGTCATCCAGGTAAACAAACACAAAGAGACCGATCATATCTCTCTCAGGACGCCGTTCACCATACTCTGGAATACCGCTGGAGCATTGGTCAGTCCAAACGGGCATCACCTGATACCGAGCGACCCATCGGTGTATTGAAACCCGTCAACCACTCGCCTCTCTGATCCGGGACCATGTGATACGATTGCGTAGGTCTAGCTTGGTGAATACCGTAGCACCCTGTAAGGGAGTCGAAGGCAGAACTCATCAATGGCAGGGGATACTTGTTCTTGACCGTGATGTCATTCAACCCCCCGATAATCAATACACGGTCGAAGAGAGCCATCCTTCTTACCCACAAAGAAGAATCCTGCCCCAGGGGTGATGACGAGGGACGAACGAGACCAGCCGCTAGGGACTCCTTGATGTAGGTCTCCAACGCCTCACGCTCAGGTCGGGAGATACTGTATAACCTTCCCTTGGGGGTAGACAGCTCCCGGGCACAGGTTGATGGCACAATCATGGTCGGGTGGGGAGGGAGTGACAGAGCCTTCTGCTTACTGAAAACCTCCCCAAATCGTGATATGTCTCGGGAACCAGGGACAAATCTGGGGGTTTAGCCTCAATCACCTGACTGGGAACCGAATGGGGGGCAGGCAGTCTTGAGACAGTTAGCATGACAATCAAGGCTCCAACTTCGTTACCTTGCCCGTCACCCAATCGAACGTGGGATTGTGTTCCTTCAGCCAGGGGCATCCAAGGACCAGAGGAACATGGGAAGACGGCAGAATGAAGAATGAAATCATCTCAGAATGATTCCCGACAACCGCATCTTAACCGGTTCAGTCCTCATCGTGATACGTGCCAGACTACTGCCGTTCAGAGTGGTCGCTTCAATGGCTTCCGGCAATTGCTCCTTGGAAAGCCCCAGCTGTTCCACCAACTCGGCATCAAGAAAGCTTCCATCGGCACCTGAATCGATAAAAGCGTTAATCGCTAAGCTTTGATTCCTGTTCACAAGGGTAGCCGGGAAACGGGGTCTGACAGAGGTACTGAGAGGTTGGGAAACTGGCTCGCTAAAAGTCCTCCCAACTTTAGCGAAGCCGGGCAGTTTGACGACCGCCGGGAACAAGTGGAGATGTAATGTCCCGAGCGACCACAGTAGAGGCAGCAGTTGGTCTTACGTCTATGTTGACGCTCCTCCTTGGTTAACCCGGCGCCCCACTTGCATGGGTTCAGAATCGGGAGAGAGGTCCTCTCCACTAATCCTTTGTGGTGGCGAATGATCGACGTGTTCTGGTCCACCACCCGACCCGACTGGGAACTGAGAAGCTGATCGATGGACGGACCCCATTGCTTCTCCCTCCTTCGCTCTCGGATTCGATTATCCACCCGAATAGACAAGGCTACCAAGCTGTCCAGGTCACTAGGTCCGGATAGGAGATCAACTCATCCTTGAGCTGCTCCGACAGACCCTGGTAAAAGGCCGCGCAGAGACTCCTGTTCCACCCACTCTCCACAGCCAACGTCTTGAACTCGATCACGAAGTCGGCCACGCTGGGGTTCCTTGGTGAAGTGAAAACAGGCGCCCTAGCTGCGTCCCCTCCTCGGACGGAATGGTCGAAGAGCTTCCTCATCTCGGCCGTGAACCCTGGTATGAAGCCATGCAGGGATCCTGTCGTTCCCAAACGGCTGAAGCCCACTCCAGCGCTCGACCACGCAGCAACTCAATCACAAAGGCTATCCTAGCCTTGTCTGTGGCATAAGAGTAGGGCTGTAGATCGAACACTAATCCACACTGCATAAGGAAGGAACGGCATCTTCCCAGCTCCCCCTCATATTTATCCGGCGTCGGAACCTTGGGCTCACGGAGGGACACAACTTCAGAAGCGGCAGGCGAGATGGGTGAAACCGGTAGTGGATCCTCCACCGGACACTTGCGTTGGTTCTGGACCTCCGTCAGACCGGTAGAAAGGTTCCGAACTGACAACGCGATCTCCTGTAGTACCATGCTATGATGGCCCAACATCTTCTCCTGCTGGGTAATGGCATGGCGAACAGAGTCCAGGTCCGCTGGGTTCATTACTGGCCGGATCGTTCTGTCACGGTTTACTAAGCCAGAACCCAGAAGCAGACCAGGACAAGGTACGTTGAGACAAAGGTGAGTGTTTATTTAACAGATTCCCGAGTGAGGCTGAATAATCCAGGGAACAGAGCGGGTGGCGTGGATGGGTTGTTGAGGGTGCAGTGGTTGGTCCGGTAATGGCTCGGCAGCCGCCGACCATCAGGCAGAGGTGGGGAGAAGGTTCCGGGGTGAGAGACTGCAGATAGAAACAAACGGAGGTGGGTACACGGCAAGCCAACAAGGTGCAAAACAACAAAACTAACACTAGTAGCTTAGAGGCTGATACGCTGACAAACATAGAACTGGTGAATGATCACATGAGGAGAAACACTGTCACTGGAGATCGAAACTCCATGCTGTTTGGTAACAGTTTTAGTTTCCACACCAGGGTCAGGTATCACCACTACAGAAAAAGAACATAATTTCATGTAAAATATTTTCATAAACATATTGTAAAACTATGAATCTCAAAATCATATGACTTCAAATATAATATATCTACAGTGCATGTGGAAACTATTCAGACCACTTCCCTTTTTCCACATTTTGTTACATTACAGCCTTATTCTAAAAATGATTAAATAAAAAATCCTCATTAATATACACACAATACCCCATAATGACAAAATGAAAACAGGTTTTTAGAAATGTTTGCGAATTTATTAAACATAAAAAACAGAAATACCTTATTTACATAAGTATTCAGACACTTTGCTATGAAACTCGAAATTGAGCTCTGGTGCATCCTGTTTCCATTGATCATCCTTGAGATGTTTCAACAACTTGATTGGAGTCCACCTGTGGTAAATTCAATTGGTTGGACATGATTTGGAAAGGCACACACCTGTCTATATAAGGTCCCACAGTTGACAGTGCATGTCAGAGCAAAAACCAAGCCATGAGGTCGAAGGAATTGTCCGTAGAGCTCTAAAACAGGATTATGTCGAGGCACAGATCTGGGGAAGGGTATCAAAACATTTCTGCAGCATTGAAGGTCCCCAAGAACACAGTGGCCTCCATCATTCTTAAATGGAAGAAGTTTGGAACCACCAAGACTCTTCCTAGAGCTGGCCGCCCCGCCAAACTGAGCAATCGGGGGAGAAAAGCCTTGGTCAGGGAGGTGACCAAGAACCCAATGGTTACTCTGACAGAGCTCCAGAGTACCTCTGTGGAGATGGGAGAACCTTACAGAAGGACAACCATCTCTGCAGCATTCCACCAATCAGGCCTTTATGGTAGAGTGGCCAGACGGAAGCCACTCCTCAGTAAAAGGCACATGACAGCCCGCTTGGACACCTAGAGGACACTTTGACCATGAGAAACAAGGAAACCCGGCACCATCCCTATGGTGAAGCATGGTGGTGGCAGCATCATGCTGTGGGGATGTTTTTCAGCGGCAGGGACTGGGAGACTAGTAAGGATCTTGGGAATGATGAACGGAGCAAAGTACAGAGAGATCTTGATGAAAACCTGCTCCAGAGCACTCAGGACCTCAGACTGGGGCAACGGTTTACCTTCCAACAGGACAACAACCCTAAGTACACAGCCAAGCCAATGCAGGTGTGGCTTCAGGACAAGTCTCTGAATGTCCTTGAGTGGCCCAGCCAGAGCCCGGACTTAAACCCGATCGAACATCTCTGGAGAGACCTGAAAATAGCTGTGCAGCGACACTCCCCATCCAACCTGACAGAGCTTGAGAGGATATGCAGAGAAGAATGGGAGAAACTTCCCAAATACAGGTGTGCCAAGCTTGTAGCGTCATACCCAAGAAGACTCAAGGCTGTAATCGCTGCCAAATGTGCGTCAACAAAGTACTGAGTAAAGGGTTTCGATTCTTATGTAAATGTGATATTTCCGTTTTTTATTTTTTAGAAATGTGCAAAGATTTCTATAAACCTGTTTTTACTTTGTCATTATGGGGTATTGTGTGTAGATTGATGAGGGGGGGAAACAATTTAATCAATTTTAGAATAAGGCTGTAACGTAACAAAATGTGGGAAAAGTCAAGGGGTCTGAATACTTTCCGAATGCACTGTATATATACAATATAGGCCTACTGTACAGTATACTGTAATGTGAGTTGTATATCATTTAGAAATTGTGAAAGTTAGGAAATGTAAATGTGAACTCACTCTCTGATGCAACAAATGCCACAATATAAAAAGCCACTAGATCTTTTGATGGTTTAAAGGGGAATAGGTATCCATCAATTGATTGGACATTGCGGAAACACGCAAAAAATCCAGTGATGTTTTTTTCCAATTTCATATTAAAGCATTGTTTAATACTTAGATTTATGCAGGATTTTTCTTCTAGTTCAAGTGTTCTGTTCTTCCCATTCAAATCCTGGTCACATTTCTTCTTATTGTCATTAAAAGTGCAATCCACCTTGTTGTTTTGATCTAGGTCAATCTGCCAAAAACTCCCTTCACATTGTAGGGATATATCTTATTTTTCCCCTTGATAAATTAGATAAATGTTCCCTTTGAGAAAAAAAATAAAAAAGATTTCCAAAGTTAGAATCAAGCTTCTCGATTGTAGACTCACAAACTCTATTATTCAAGTCTTAAACTTTGTTGAGAAAATATTTACCTACCTTGACATTTTCCTACCAGAGTCATTAGAATGAAGATAGAGAGCACGTCCATGATCGTTGTACTTAGAATTCTTTTTTCTTTTTCTTGATTCACTAAATGAGGAAGCAGAGCTGACCAAAACAGAAAGACAGAATGAACAGAGGGTGTTTGTGGTGTGTGAATGTATGATATACAGTATGTGAGAACTCCCAACTATTTTGCTGTTCTGTACATTTCATTGAAAATGAAACTAGTTTTTGAAGAGTTGATACTACACGTATTTATGCCTGACATGTCTCAAAATTCTAGCCATTATAATAATCTGCATAGGAATATTAATATCTATATGACTACTTACTACGCCATTGTGCTGAAGATATGACAAAAACATTTGTTTTGGGATATTAAATAGAAGTAAGTCAAAGTATCTCAAGGTAAATAAGAACAAAATATATCTAAATCCCCCTTTCCCCAGTCATTATTTTGCAGCATCAAGTTCCTCCCTGGCCTATGTTTATGCTTAAAGCTTTTGCCATGCAGATGGCGTTACTTACCTGTTTTTCCTGGCATTGCCATGCATCTGTAACTTTTTATCAATGATCAATGTTCATGTTATCTTTGAATCATTATTAGGCTCTCCAAATCTTTGAATAACAAAATGACATCTCTCTTACACACTCACACACACACACACATGCCACTGGTGCAGCACGCAGACCCCGCAATGCGTGGTCCTAGGAGATTTTGGGTTGGGGGGATAGCATTTGAAAACATCATAAGTCATGATTAGTTCTATATCGTGGAGCTCCGCCCCATAGGGGAGCTCTGCTCCTAGTGGTTTACCCTCTGCCCTAAGGCAGCAGCAGCCTGAGACAAAATTATGCACACACCTACAGCCAATAGGAGTACAGGTGTCCCTATAAGAGGGGATGCCTCCCCTCAATCAGCCTCCCTTTTTCTTCAGCGACTGGATGACTAGACTGAAGAGCCAAGAAGAGACGAAGCACGAAGACTCAGGACGAAAAAAACGCAGTTGATATTCCAGTCATCAACGTCGTCTAAATGAGCACACCGGGAGATTTTCCACCCCCAAAAGCTCTTTTCAGAGCTCAGTGCAGATGCACTTCCATGGCGGCCGGTGACCACCACAACCTATGTTTCGTGTGTTTGGGATCCCAGCATGCCAAGGAAGGCGTCTGCAGTCCCCCGAATTGCGCCTCCTGCGCCCTCCTTTCTTTAAAGGAGAGGAAGCAGCGTTGGGCGTTTTTCAGGAGGACATCCCCCTTGAGGATGTGTTGTCGATACTAGCCTCTGCTTCAGAGGCGTCGTCCGACGGCGCAGACTCGGGGAAGATAGGGATTTTGAGGAAGGGTCTGGCATTCCAATGGAACAGTCGGACCCCGTCCCTCATACTTTCAAGCCCCCCTTTCCTTTGGAGAGCGAGAGGGCTTGTAGTCCCTATAGCGAAGGGGATACGAGCTCTGAGAGATCAGAAGCTCTCTCTTTCGCTGCAGCCTCTCTGAGAGCGGATTTTCCGGGTCTCATTGAGAGAGCTGCTCAACGGCTGGCAATAAGGCTGCCCCCTCTTCCCTCCGCACCGGAGGTTGATATGATGGAGTGCGGTCCTTATTCCAGGCCAAGGAAGGCGGCAGAGCCAGTGGCTCCTGCCATGCCTTCTTTGGCTAGGTACGTTGAGGGCTCGTGGGAGGCACCTTTAGCGGCGCGTTCGCCTGTAAAAGCGTATCTCCCATTCACGAGAGTGGAAGGAAGGTTTCAGGGTCAGGGAATCCCCAGGTTAGAGAGCGCCATGGCGGCGTATCTCGTACCGGGTTCGAGCCCTTGGCCCTCTTCCAAGAAGGCCACGTTGCCATCCCAGAAGGACCCACTCACAGCGTCGCTGTTAGAGAAGTCTTTTGGGTTGGGAGCCCAAGCTGTAGCAGCAGCTAACAACATTGCCCTCTTGGCGGCCTCTCTGTCCCGTTTAACCACGGGTAAGACAGAGATGGCACCGGAGGAGGTGGAGGAGGCGTCCAGAATTTCTGGCGCCATACTCCACCTTACACAGGCGTCCGCAGTCTGCGCGGGGAGATCCATGGCCACTTCGGTGGTCGGGGAACGACACCTCTGGTTGTCTTTGACTTCCATGAAAGAGGCAGACAGGACGTCTCTCTTGAACGCCCCCCTCTCTGACGACGGCCTCTTTGGGGTCGCAGTCAAAGAGGCGACGGAGCGTTTTTCAAAGTTAGAGGAGGAGAAGAAGCAGCTGGCCAAGCACCTGCCGTTGGCAGGACGACTCGGCCCCCCTCCTCCCCAAAGGCCATCTACCTCTGCCCCTCTAAGTCGACGAGGCGGCGTAATCGGCGTCACCCGGCGGCCACGAGCAGCAAGGGAGCGGGCTCGGCCCTCCCAGCAGCTACGGTAGCCCCACTACAGCCGGCGAGGGAGGTGACGAGGACGCCGACCTGGCCCTCCAAGGGAGGCAAGAGGAGGCGTACGTGACGGGACGCGGGGGAGAGGATGGAGGACGCATCGATGGTGTCGAACGTGTCCACTGTTCCCCCCCACCCTTCGGTTGAAGGGACGGGTGTTGATGTAAATGCCTTTGTTGATGTGTTTAATAAAGAGTTGGCTCCACCTGACTTTGTCAAAAAAGAGCCTCTTTTCCATAATACGTCCGAGAGCGTTCAAATCTCACCCTCTCTTCCTTACCACTCTAAGAGCCGTTCAGCCCACCGAGGGTGCGTTGCTGAACAGGCACTAAGAGTATGTATCCAGAAGACCTCAATCAGGTCGTCACATCACACTTCACGTATAATAAGTGTTTTACATAGAAGGCAGCAGTCCCGGTCAGATTCTGACATGAGGACGCAGCCGCTATTTGGGGATGGCGCACTAGCACAGACTAAGGTCTACACTAGTACGAGCCAGACCCATGCTGCGTTCACGGAGGGCCCGATTACCGTGGTCACCAAGGTGCCCAGAGTATCGGCGCCCCCAGGCATTGTAACAGAGCAGCTATCTGGGGACGGCGCATTATCGCAGACCAAGGTCTCGGTTAATGCGATTCAGACCCATGCTACATTCACGGAGGGCAGGATTACTAGCGTTATGGGTATAACCAAAGTATCAGCTCCCCTGACAGAACGAGCCAGTACTCACCACACGGAGCGTGAATCAACCCACCAGGGGTGCAGAGTTGAACACACACAGAAGGTGAAAGTTAAGAAGGTATCAAGGCGCCGCCTTGTTTTACCTCATAGAGACCTCATACTACAGACTTCTAGGAGTACTGTAGTGAAGGGATCTGATAGCGAATTGCAGTCACCTAAGATGACGCAATCGCTTGCTGGGGATGGTGCCCTGCCGCAGGCGATGTCCCTACTCCTCTTTCTTTCTCAGAACGCATTTCCTCTCCCTTTCACGGGAGGCCCACCTTGGGCTGTTCCACCACTTCAATGATGGGGAACAGTGGCGGTAAGGGCCATAGAGGAATACAGGTCCTTCCTACTGGATGCACCACAGCTTCGCGCCCAGCCACTTTCTCTGCATTGCTGGCAGTGGCGAAGAAGCTGCACCCTCTCACGCTGGCTAGAACAGACGTTGCAGAAGGGTTATGCTCTCCAATTCCACCGACCCCACCCCCGTTCAGGGGAGTGGTGGAGACGGTGATGAAAACGCCAGACAAAGTGGCCGCTCTGATGACAGAGATTACGGAACTTTTGGCGAAGGAGGCGGTGACAGTAGTTCCCCGGGAGCAAAGGAACAAAGGGCTATATTCGCCTTATTTCCTAGTGCCCAAAAAGACGGGGGGAGTGAGGCCGATTTTGGATTTACGCATTCTCAACGAGAGCATAACCAAACGGCCCTTCCGAATGCTAACGACAAAACGTCTGCTGGAATGTGTCCAGAGAGGGGACTTTTGTACGAGCATAGACCTAAAGGACGCGTACTTTCATGTGCCGGTTCAGCCGCGTCACAGGAAGTTTCTGCGGTTCGCCTTTCAAGGGGTGGCGTACGAATACACGAGGATGCCATTTGGGTACGCACATTTTCCAAGTGTGTGGAGGCGGCATTAGAACCGTTGCGTCGTCAGGGAATACGGCTACTAGCCTACCTGGACGACCTACTGGTTCTCGCCCCGTCAGCAGAGCTGGCGATCACTCACACAACACAGACAGTGATGCATCTCACAAGTCTGGGGTTTGCTGTGAATTGGAAAAAGAGCGCGCCCTGGCCCACTCATCAGATTGTCTACCTGGGAATACAGCTAGACACTGTGAGGATGAGGGCTCGAATTTCGGACCCCCGAAGGGTAGCCTTGTTGCTAGCCCTAAGGAAGTGCCGTCAGAATCACACGGTGACGGCGCTGTCGATCATGTCACTTTTGGGTCTCATGTCGTCAGCGCACTCTGTGGTTCCGCTGGGACTCCTGCATATGCGCAGGACGCAGCGATGGTTCGCCCAACTAAGACTAGACCCATTGCGTCAACGTCATCGGTTGGTGGTGGTTCCCCTCTCGCTCAGTGCAGACCTAAACTATTGGAGAAACTCGCGCGTTCTCACGCACGGAGTCCCGATAGGAAAGGTGTCCTCTCACATCCCAGTATTCACGGATGCGTCCCTGACGGGATGGGGAGGGACATGTCAGACACAAGCGATAGGAGGTGTGTGGCCTCAATCAGGTCGTCACATCAACCTCCTGGAGTTGGAAACGGTTCGACTGGTTCTGACCCACTTCGCGTCTACCCTTCGGGGTCGCGATGTGCTGGTCTGGTCAGACAACCAGACCACAGTAGCCCACATAAATCGCCAGGGAGGAGTCAGATCTCCTGCTCTCCATCGGGCGGCAGAGGAATTGTGGATGTGGGCTCACGAGCACCTTCGCTCATTGAGAGCAGCACACATTCCGGGCTACTTGAACATAGGAGCAGACCTCATGTCAAGAGGGGGTCCTCGAGACGATGAGTGGTGTCTGCATCCAGACATTGTTCTCCAGATTTGGGAACAATTCGGGAGAGCCGAGGTTGACCTATTCGCATCACGCGTGAACGCGCAATGTCCTCTGTGGTTCTCTCTGAGGGAACAGGACGAATCGCCACTGGGAAGGGACGCCTTTGCGCACCAACCGTGGCCGAGAGTTCTCCTGTATGCATTCCCTCCGCTGTCCTGCATTCTCCCACTGCTAGCCAGGGTGAGGTCAGGGGGGCTGTCAGTGATACTGATAGCGCCCGATCGCCCGGGGGCTCCGTGGTTTGCGGAGATGAGTCAGATGTTGATTGCGCCACCTTGGCCAATTCCACATCGACGGGACGCGTTGTCTCAGGCGGCTGGCACGATAGGGAAATTGCCCATAATCGGCCAACCACTGAAGGCCTGGCTGCTGAGAGGGACAGGCTAGAGCGCCGTGGGTTATCTGATGCAGTGATCAGGACCATACAGGGTTCACGTGCCAGTTCCACTTCTAAGATGTATGCCAGTAGATGGAACGTGTTTTCACGATGGTGTGTCACACAAGGTGTAGACCCCATGAGCTGTCAGGTGGAGAGTATTCTCTCTTTTCTACAGCTCATGTTTGATAAGCAAAAATCGCCTGCCACGATTAGAGTGTTTGCAGCAGCGATTTCAGCTTGTCATGAGGGTTTTGGCAGAGACAATGTCTTTAGCCACCCTCTAGTGAAACGCTTCCTATTAGGAACGCGGCGACTTAGGCCAACACCTAGAGTCACGCTTCCTCAGTGGGATTTGGCTTTGGTACTCGAAGCGCTATGTAAGTCGCCGTTCGAGCCATTGAATCAAATACCCCTCAAGATGCTGTCTATAAAGACAGCACTGTTGCTCGCTTTGACTACAGCTAAGCGGGTCAGTGATTTGTGTGCTCTTTCGACGAGACCTGACTGCTTGGCCATCAATGGTGACCTGAGCAGAGCAGTGTTACGTCCTAACCCGGCTTTTGTACCGAAGGTTATTAAGAGTTCATATAGGTCACAGACCGTGGAGCTGTGGGCTTTTTCTCCTCCTCCTCATAGAGAGAGGAGTGAGGAAAAGCTCCATCGCCTGTGCCCGGTACGCGCTTTGGCGTATTACGTCGAGCGCACAGCGGCGATTAGGTCATCGCCTCAGTTGTTTGTGTGTCACGGTGCAGCTGCACTAGGTAGACCACTTTCAAAACAGAGGTTGTCTCACTGGCTTTGTGAAGGCATTGAGACAGCTTATGAGGTAGCAGGGCGGCAATTGCCTCAGGGTATCAGAGCTCACTCCACTCGTGGAGTAGCGGCTTCTACTGCCCTTTTCAGAGGAACAGGAGTGGAGGATATCTGTAGAGCAGCATCCTGGTCGACGCCGTCTCCATTTATCCGTTTCTATCTCTTAGATATGTCTTCTAATTCTCTGGCTCGATCTGTACTCAGCGTGGCTGAAGGGAGATCTTGAGCAAGAAAGAGAGGAGAAGCAGGACTGTGGACACAGGTTTCCATCAGGTCCGCTTTGGTTAGGAAGACGTGTTTTTGACAGATGTGTTTTCTAACTCTTTGGCTCGGTCTGTACTCAGCATAGCTGAAGGGAGATCTTGAGCTAGGAAGAGAGGGAAAAGCAGGACTATGGACAGGGTTTCCATCAGGTCCGCTTTGGATAAGAAAACATATTTTGTGGCATGAATCATGACTGACAGGGTCAGTACAGTAGAGGCATGCGTTGATTACAGAATGTGAGGTCATCTATCTGCTTGTTCAGTTAGTATGACTCATGTTTTTGTTCCTGCCCACTAATCTCTGGGATTCCATTGAGTGAGTGAGGCGGTCTACCGCGTTCACAATGTAGAGTGACACTTGATGTCATTCCATTAGTGGTCGGTAGTGTTTTCACAGGATATTGAGGCACATCTATCTGCTAGTACAGGTTAGTATGGCTTCTATTCTGGTGATCTGCCCACTAGTCATTGGCATTGCCATTGGACTAGGTGGGGCAGGTTTTTTAACCGATGACGCGGTATATTGTGACGCCCGTAGGGGTTTTTAGTTGGAGTACTGCGGGACTCGGTTGCAGCCATTGCTAGGCCTGACTTTCTCGTTTCGATGGGAAGTGTTAGGCTCGGCAGGGAGTACATTTTGGAGCGCTACGCTCCGCCTTAAACCACTAGGAGCAGAGCTCCGCTATGGGGCGGAGCTCCACGATATAGAACGATTAGTTACCGGAGTGTAACTCCAGTTCTATGAGTGGAGCGGAGCCCCATAGGACTTAAGGCCCTGCCGACCCTCTCTAGTCTCGCTGAAGAAAAATATCTCGGGAGGCTGATTGAGGGGAGGCATCCCCTCTTATAGGGACACCTGTACTCCTATTGGCTGTAGGTGTGTGCATAATTGTGTCTCAGGCTGCTGCTGCCTTAGGGCAGAGGGTAAACCACTAGGAGCAGAGCTCCCCTATGGGGCTCCGCTCCACTCATAGAACTGGAGTTACACTCCGGTAACTAATCGTTTTTCTTGAATTACAGGGAATTAGCTTTAAAACTGCACATTTTCCTCACAGCATCATGGCAAAATATGTAAAGTAGCAAGAGATTAGCTATAAAACTGCATATTTTTCTCTCTGCCTATTGCCAATTGAGATGTACAAACTATGGCAAAATGAAAAAACTTTTGTTAGCACTTTATTTGGATAGTCCCAAGTAGATGGTTTGTAGACTGAACAAAAATATAAACACAACATGTAAAGTGTTGGGCCCATGTTTAATGAGCTGAAATAAAATATCCCAGAAATGTTCCATATGCACAAAAAACTGCTGAGGATTATTTCTGTACGTAATGAAGCCCTTTTGTGGGGAAAAACTAATTTTGATTGGCTGGGCCTGGCTCCCAATTGGGTGGGAAACAGAGCTATGCCACTGACACACAAACGCATTCAACAGGTATATGTTTGAAATCAAACAGTTGGTATTCATGGCAGCAGCATAACCTGTTACAGAATGTCATGGGCAGCCTGCAAGCCCTGCATGCCATTGTTAGGCCTGTCATACAGGTTTCACCCACTGTTATACCGGCTCCCTCCCTGCCTCACTCCACATCCAAACCGTACCCAGTTAAAGATCTGGTGCACAGGAGATGTCATCATTTGTGTGTGCTACACATTGGTGACAGTAGAGGAGATGAGCTGACACAGTTGGAGTTGACTTGCAAAAACGTTATAAATATCCAGTCAAGGAAATCATGAATGTCATGGATACATTAGAACTAGTAGATATATGGAGGCTTAAATATCCTGACCTAGTGAGATATACATGGTGGAGACTCAATCAAGCTAGTCGTGTTGACTTCTTTCTTATGTCATTCTCGTTGGTACCAAAAGTTTAAAAAGTGTTGATCGGGGACAGAATGCGGTTGGACATCATATAATTGGCATATACGTTATTCTTACTGAATTTCCACGTGGGCGAGGATATTGGAAATGTAATCAAAGCCTATTGGATGATAACTTGTTTTTAACTAGGACAGAGGAATTCATAACAGATTTTTTCCGACATAACATAGGTACAGCAAATCCCCTTATTGTATGGGACACTTTAAATGTGCCTTTATAGGCCATACAATTCAGTACTCATCTCGAAAACAAAAGCAATTTAGGTCAAATGAGTCCATACTAACAAAGGAAATAGAAGGTCTAACAGAACAGATAGATAGCAATAAAAACTGTAACATAGAGGCTCAGAATGAATTAGAGGAAAAACAAAAAGAAATGGAGAAACTTATTCAAGAAAGATCAAGTGTAATATATTATAAAAAATAAAGCAAACTGGATGGAATATGGGGAAAAATGCACCAAATTCTTTTTTAGTCTTCAACATAGAAATGCTACCAAAAATAATTTACTGAAACTGGTTACAAATGACGGAGTCACCCATGATTCACCAAATTATATTTTGAAGGAGGAAGCAAGGTACTTTAAGCATATGTTTTCGTTTCAGTCGCCTCCATCTCCTCTAACTGAAGCTAATTGTAGGGATTTTTTTTCTATTGATAATGTAAAATTAACAGCCTTACAGAAAGACTCATGCGAAGGTGAAATTACAGAGGAGAAACTTCTGGATGCAATAAAGACTTTAAGTCTGGGAAAACTCCAGAATTGGATGACATACCAGTCGAGGTATACCAAACCTGTTTTGATATACATTTTAGTCATTTAGCAGACGCTCTTATCCAGAGAGACTTACAGTTAGTGAATACATATTTTTTTTATACTGGCCCCCCGTGGGAATCGAACACACAACCCTGGCGTTGCAAACGCCATGCTCTATCAACTGAGCTACATCCCTGCCGGCCATTCCCTCCCCTACCCTGGACGACGCTGGGCCAATTGTGCGCCGCCCATGAGTCTCCCGGTCGTGGCCGGCTGCGACAGAGCCTGGATTCGAACCAGGATCTCTAGTGGCACAGTTAGCACTGCCTTAGACCCCTGCGCCACTCAGGAGTATTAGACCACTGCGCCACTGTATTGTACTTGCAGAGAACAATACAATACCAGAACAGCATCATATGTCACCTACAGTACAGTAGGTTCCACTGGATTTTGGAGCTTTGGAACACATTTGAAAGCCACTTGTGGTTATAATGTGCAAGCTGTAGGCTACAGGGAGAGGTAGTGTGAGAGGTGGACCATACAACACTGCCATCTAGTGAGCAAGTCAACTGTTGTGAGGAGGGATTGTGAGATGTGATGATAGGATAATGGATTGTCTATAAGAAGGAACTTTCAACTGTTGCACTCCATATAAGAATTGTAATGGCGGCTTGTTGTGGGTACATTTGTTCAAATGGCATTGTGTCCCTGTAAGATTCATTATTACACTGTGATAACTTCACTTTAATACTACCGTTGGAAAAACAGTATTTGTTGAGTACGTATTAGGGATTAATATTTTCCTGAAAATCTACCAAGTTTCAATACAGGAAAAATGTATTTATCCCGAGAGTCCCGGGAAATACCACAGAAATCGGAAGTGCCCATTTAAAGCGTTTAAAACCAAGATATGGTCAGTTGGTCACTATGCCAGGGTTCTCTGCAAATAAGAGGGGCGCTGCGCAACTATGTAAAGACTTTAGAGCAAATGAAACTGATATTTAGTCATGATAGTTACTCTATCTTTGATCGGCAATTACGTTGTGAATTGCGAAAAAGGCCGTTCATTAATTCAGCGCATTTCAGCAGGAGGCTATCTCAACACAGAGCGCGCTCAGGACGCAACCCGAGTATAGCATTGTCGAATCATACAAACTTTGTAACGGCTGTCAAACACAAAAGTCAAATGACCAAAGATGCTAAGCTTGCTAGATATTCTGTCATTAGTTGGAGGTTATCTCCTATATTTGGCTAAATCTAGTTTATGATTATACAGATGGCAGATCAGCTCATGGATAATGGGGTGATGAAGATTGGAAATAGTTTAAATAAAGGTATCTTAACGGGGCCAACTGTTTAAAAAATATCCATATCTACTCTCATACAGTTTGTTGATCACACATTCTCTACCGAAGCTCTCATATGGGAAGCAAGTACGAGACCGCACAGAGAAGCAGGGAAATGTTACAGCGGTATTTTGACATGCATAGGCTAGAAACCTGCTTGGATTATGCAACCTATGGATTACAGAATAAAGTTAATAATTGTAATGTGAGACAGGAGTCATTTTGGGTTTCAGTGGGATTGGGAATAGATAGGAAAATAGCCTAGGCTCTAGGAAAGGAGAAGATATAATTTTCCCTCATGCCTCTGAATTGTTAAAAATTAACAGACAATGTCTGTGACAGAGATGCCTAAGTAGTGAATTGTGCATAGTTTCAAGTTTTAGTCGTATGTACGGGATACGCATGGTATACAGTGCATTCGGAAAGCATTCAGACCCCTTCCCTTTTTGTTACGTTACAGCCTTATTCCAAAAATGCTTACACTATTTAATCTCCTCAATCTACACACAATACCCCACAATGACAAAGCAAAAACAGATATTTAGAAATTCGCGCAAATGTATTAAAAACAAAAAACAGAAATACCTTATTTACATAAGTATTCAGACCCCTCGCTATGAGACTCGAAATTGAACTCAGGTGCATCCTGTTTCCATTTATCATTCTTGATATGTTTTTACAACTTGATTGGAGTCTACCTGTGGTAAAGAGACAGGATTGTGTTGAGGCACAGATCTGAGACAGGGCACCAAAAAATGTCTTCAGCATTGAAGATCCCCAAGAACACAGTGGCCTCCATCATTCTTAAATGGAAAAAGTTTGGAACCACCAAGACTCTTCTAGAGCAGGCCGCCCGGCCAAACTGAGCAAACAGGAGAGAAGGGCCTTGGTCAGGGAGGTGACCAAGAACCCGATGGTCACTCTGACAGAGCTCAAGAGTTCCTCTGTGGAGATGAGAGAACCTTCCAGAAGGAAAACCATATCTGCAGCACTCCACCAAATCAGGCCTTTATGGTAGAGTGGCCAGACAGAAGCCACTCCTCAGTAAAAGGCACATGTAAGCCCGCTTGGAGTTTGCCTAAAGGTCTCTCAGACCATGAGAAACAAGATTCTCTGGTCTGATGAAACCAAGATTGAACTCTTTGGCCTGAATGCCAAGCGTCACGTCTGGAGGAAACCTGGGACCATCCTTGCAGCGTCATACCCAAAACTTTTGTGAAACATCACAGTACAGTTGAAAATATATGGCAAATAGAAATCCAATATGGATGGTGTTAAGAGATAGATGGGAGGTGTTGAATGGAGCTGAAGGATGGGACTAATAACAACTAACAACAACTAATAACAACAATATAACTAATGTAAAGCATACTGTGTCCATAATAAGTATATAGGTTATAGGTTGAGAGCTTTTGTGAAAGAGCACAGTTAGAAAGATATGGCATATAGAAGCAAACCGGATGGACATCATGAAAATGATCGGAAGGTTGAGGGCAAAGGAAGTTCAGGAGTAAAAACAAACAAAATATAATTATTGTAAAATTGACTGTATCCATAAAATGTATATAGTATGCATAAGCTGGAAGTAGAGGCCTAAGTGTTGTTGTTCACTAGTCTACTCCAATTAGGGAAGGGGTGGTGGGGTTGGAAAGTAATGAAGGGAAATATATTTTTAAAAGGACATGTATATATGTATTTATATGTATTTATATGTATGTATGTGTATATGTATGTGTATGTATGTATATGTATATACATATATATATATATATATATATTTGCGAGAAAAAAAACATATGGGGGATTGGAAGTGGTGCAGACATTTACATTGATGGAAGTTAAAATAAATAAATAAAAAGTATAATCTGGTCAGTTCATATATGTCTATTTATGACTAAATCTGATTTGATTAATCATGTTTAGTATACACAATCACATATTGATATTCCAATTGATATTACACTGATTGATTCCCCCCCAAAAAAAATTAATAACGTTAATTTGATTTATGCAATGTTTATTCAATGTTACATAATAATTAGGCAATCACACATATCACACAATATCAGAGAAACAGTAAGCACAACTGTAGGACTGAGCACTAGCACCGTCTAGTGAAAATGTTCCGTCCAGCATGAGTGAGCACAAAAACATTCAATTAAAAAAGAAAGTGAATCCTCCTTTTCTCTTTAATTTAACTTAATTTTTGTGAACTAACTTTTTTTATTGAGTCACATAACCTGTACAATCAATAAGAATCACAAAATATTGTTTTTACCAACACTCAACCCCTCTCACCCTCCATCCCAAACAAACCCCTGGTGGCCCCATCCCAACCTTGGTCTAAACACAATATGAAGGACCAATCATGAAAACATTATCTTTATCTAACTTTATCTACATGATATGAGTAACTAATGGTTGTTAGTAACTCATACTTTCGCTCCAATCCTGAGGTGGTCAGGTGGATGGTGTCTGAATGGCCTGGGGGTCAAAGGCCTCATACTCAGTATTGAACATGTCTACAGAATAGGGCTCGGCAGCAACAGCAGCATGTTCCTCAGCCCCGTTCTGTGCAGTCACAGGATCTCTCACTTCAGCCAGCCTCACAAGTGAGTAGGGCCCCTCCTCCTCTCCTCTGCCCTCAGCGTATGGGGAGCCTACATCCAGAAAGAGGAAGCAGTGGGGTTAAATGGGTTTGAAAACCTGTCAGTACTGCAAATTCCTTTTATGGAAATAATATGACAACTCACAGTCTGAGTCAAGTGTCTCCTCTCCATCTTGGTCTCTGCAATGATTAAATAAAGTATTTATTATTATAAAATTCCATATTAGTAACATGTAATAGATACATGGCTATCAGAAATGTTATTTTCAAATAATGAAATACCTTTTCATCCTCAGAGTGTGAGATTCTGCTGGAGGCACAAAGAAACAGAAGGCCATGTCAATAACATTATGATGATTAAAAAAGACATACTTGATAATAGAACATACAGTATGTGGGTTTTTACTCACCTTGCGAAATCTTGGTATTTTTCGTCATGACAATGACAATGGCAGTAACAAACAGGCAGGAGAAGAACAGGGCTCCCACTACATACAGTGGTATGTAAGGAACCCCTTTTAATAAAACACAAAGCATTCAGAATGAAGATCAATGAGGTATTATTCATGATCATATTATGTATTAGTGATAACAATATACTGTGACTCACCAGGTGTATCTAACAGGGCTGTGTCATTCCTGTTGGTGTGGTTGTTGAATTCTCCATTCACAGTGACTGTGATATTAGTGATTACCTTCCAGTGCCCTTTTTGACCTTTAAGCACCTGTAAGGCACACACATACTGTCCGCTGTCTGAATATGTGGCATTGCTGATCTTAAGGTTATGAAAGTGAGGGTTTGTTAGGGGTGTAGATGAAGTATTTGACATTTTATTCAGCAGGGCCTCATCAATGAGACAATGGTGGTCATATGATGATCCAACATTAGTATCAAAAGAATAAGAATGAAGACAAGTGCAATTATTTCCGCTGAAGTTCTTGATCCAATACACTGAGAATGGCATGTTAGAAAAATTGTTGGCTATTGTGAAATGACATGTAAGGTTGACTGTTTCTCCATGCTGTTTGGTAACAGTTTTAGTTTCCACACCAGGGTCAGGTATTACCACTACAGAAAAAGAACATAATTTCATGTACAATATTTTCATAAACATATTGTGAAACTATGAATCTCAAAATCATATGACTTCAAATATAATATATCTACAGTGCATGTGGAAACTATTCAGACCACTTCCCTTTTTCCACATTTTGTTACATTACAGCCTTATTCTAAAAATGATTAAATAAAAAATCCTCATTAATATACACACAATACCCCATAATGACAAAATGAAAACAGGTTTTTAGAAATGTTTGCGAATTTATTAAACATAAAAAACAGAAATACCTTATTTACATAAGTATTCAGACACTTTGCTATGAAACTCGAAATTGAGCTCCGGTGCATCCTGTTTCCATTGATCATCCTTGAGATGTTTCAACAACTTGATTGGAGTCCACCTGTGGTAAATTCAATTGGTTGGACATGATTTGGAAAGGCACACACCTGTCTATATAAGGTCCCACAGTTGACAGTGCATGTCAGAGCAAAAACCAAGCCATGAGGTCGAAGGAATTGTCCGTAGAGCTCTAAGACAGGATTATGTCGAGGCACAGATCTGGGGAAGGGTATCAAAACATTTCTGCAGCATTGAAGGTCCCCAAGAACACAGTGGCCTCCATCATTCTTAAATGGAAGAAGTTATGAACCACCAAGACTCTTCCTAGAGCTGGCCGCCCCGCCAAACTGAGCAATCGGGGGAGAAAAGCCTTGGTCATGGAGGTGACCAAGAACCCGATGGTTACTCTGACAGAGCTCCAGAGTACCTCTGTGGAGATGGGAGAACCTTCCAGAAGGACAACCATCTCTGCAGCATTCCACCAATCAGGCCTTTATGGTAGAGTGGCCAGACGGAAGCCACTCCTCAGTAAAAGGCACATGACAGCCCGCTTGGACACCTAAAGGACACTTTGACCATGAGAAACAAGGAAACCCGGCACCATCCCTATGGTGAAGCATGGTGGTGGCAGCATCATGCTGTGGGGATGTTTTTCAGCGGCAGGGACTGGGAGACTAGTAAGGATCTTGGGAAAGATGAACGGAGCAAAGTACAGAGAGATCCTTGATGAAAACCTGCTCCAGAGCACTCAGGACCTCAGACTGGGGCAAAGGTTTACCTTCCAACAGGACAACAACCCTAAGTACACAGCCAAGCCAATGCAGGTGTGGCTTCAGGACAAGTCTCTGAATGTCCTTGAGTGGCCCAGCCAGAGCCCGGACTTGAACCCGATCGAACATCTCTGGAGAGACCTGAAAATAGCTGTGCAGCGACACTCCCCATCCAACCTGACAGAGCTTGAGAGGATATGCAGAGAAGAATGGGAGAAACTCCCCAAACACAGGTGTGCCAAGCTTGTAGCGTCATACCCAAGAAGACTCAAGGCTGTAATCGCTGCCAAATGTGCGTCAACAAAGTACTGAGTAAAGGGTTTCGATTCTTATGTAAATGTGATATTTCAGTTTTTTATTTTTGAGAAATGTGCAAAGATTTCTATAAACCTGTTTTTACTTTGTCATTATGGGGTATTGTGTGTAGATTGATGAGGGGGGGGAAACAATTTAATCAATTTTAGAATAAGGCTGTAACGTAAAAAAATGTGGGAAAAGTCAAGGGGTCTGAATACTTTCCGAATGCACTGTATATATACAATATAGGCCTACTGTACAGTATACTGTAATGTGAGTTGTATATCATTTAGAAATTGTGAAAGTTAGGAAATGTAAATGTGAACTCACTCTCTGATTCAACAAATGCCACAATATAAAAAGCCACTAGATCTTTTGATGGTTTAAAGGGGAATAGGTATCCATCAATTGATTGGACATTGCGGAAACACGCAAAAAATCCAGTGATGTTTTTTCCCAATTTCATATTAAAGGATTGTTTAATACTTAGATTTATGCAGGATTTTTCTTCTAGTTCAAGTGTTCTGTTCTTCCCATTCAAATCCTGGTCACATGTCTTCTTATTGTCATTAAAAGTGCAATCCACCTTGTTGTTTTGATCTAGGTCAATCTGCCAAAAACTCCCTTCACATTGTAGGGATATATCTTCTTTTTCCCCTTGATAAATTAGATAAATGTTCCCTTTGAGAAAAAAAAAAAAAAAGATTTCCAAAGTTAGAATCAAGCTTCTCGATTGTTGACTCACAAACTCTATTATTCAAGTCTTAAACTTTGTTGAGAAAATATTTACCTACCTTGACATTTTCCTACGAGAGTCATTAGAATGAAGATAGAGAGCACGTCCATGATCGTTGTACTTAGAATTCTTTTTTATTTTTCTTGATTCACATAATGAGGAAGCAGAGCTGACCAAAACAGGAAGACAGCATGAACAGAGGGTGTTTGTGGTGTGTGAATGTATGATATACAGTATGTGAGAACTCCCAACTATTTTGCTGTTCTGTACATTTCATTGAAAATGAAACTCGTTTTTGAAGAGTTGATGCTACACGTATTTATGCCTGACATGTCTCAAAATTCTAGCCATTATAATAATCTGCAATCTGGAATATTAATATCTATATGACTACTTACTACGCCATTGTGCTGAAGATATGACAAAAACATTTGTTTTGGGATATTAAATAGAAGTAAGTCAAAGTATCTCAAGGTAAATAAGAAAAAAATAAATCTAAATCCCCCTTTCCCCAGTCATCCTTTTGCAGCATCAAGTTCCTCTCTGGCTTATGTTTGTGCTTAAAGCTTTTGCCCTGTTTTTCCTGGCATTGCCATGCATCTGTAACCTTTTATCAATTATCAATGTTCATGTTATCTTTGAATCATTATTAGGCTCTCCAAATCTTTGAATAACAAAATGACATCTCTCTTACACACTCACACACACACACACACACCCACTGGCGCAGCACGCAGCCCCCGCAATGCGTGGTCCTAGGAGATGTTGGGTTGGGGGGATAGCATTTGAACACATCATAAGCTATGATTATTTTTTCTTGAATTATAGGAAATTAGCTTTAAAACTGCACATTTTCCTCACAGCCTCATGGCAAAATATGTAAAGTAGCAAGAGATTAGCTATAAAACTGCAAAAATATAAATGCAACATGTAAAGTGTTGGGCCCATGTTTAATGAGCTGAAATAAAAGATCCCAGAAATGTTCCATATGCACAAAAAACTGCTGAGGATTATTTCTGTACGTAATGAAGCCCTTTTGTGGGGAAAAACTAATTTTGATTGGCTGGGCCTGGCTCACAATTGGGTGGGAAACAGAGCTATGCCACTGACACACAAACGCATTCAACAGGTATATGTTTGAAATCAAACAGTTGGTATTCATGGCAGCAGCATAACCTGTTACAGAATGTCATGGGCAGCCTGCAAGCCCTGCATGCCATTGTTAGGCCTGTCATACAGGTTTCACCCACATGTTATACCGGCTCCCTCCCTGCCTCATTCCCTGCCTCACTCCACTTCCAAACCGTACCCAGTTAAAGATCTGGTGCACAGGAGATGTCATCATTTGTGTGTGCTACACATTGGTGACAGTAGAGGAGATGAGCTGACACAGTTGGAGTTGACTTGCAAAAACGTTATAAATATCCAGTCAAGGAAATCATGAATGTCATGGATACATTAGAACTAGTAGATATATGGAGGCTTAAATATCCTGACCGAGTGAGATATACATGGTGGAGACTCAATCAAGCTAGTCGTGTTGACTTCTTTCTTATGTCATTGTCGTTGGTACCAAAAGTTTAAAAAGTGTTGATCGGGGACAGAATGCGGTTGGACATCATATAATTGGCATATACGTTATTCTTACTGAATTTCCACGTGGGCGAGGATATTGGAAATGTAATCAAAGCCTATTGGATGATAACTTGTTTTTAACTAGGACAGAGGAATTCATAACAGATTTTTTCCGACATAACATAGGTACAGCAAATCCCCTTATTGTATGGGACACTTTAAATGTGCCTTTAGAGGCCATACAATTCAGTACTCATCTCGAAAACAAAAGCAATTTAGGTCAAATGAGTCCATACTAACAGAGGAAATAGAAGGTCTAACAGAACAGATAGATAGCAATAAAAACTGTAATATAGAGGCTCAGAATGAATTAGAGGAAAAACCAAAATAAATGGAGAAACTTATTCAAGAAAGATCAAGTGTAATATATTATAAAAATAAAGCAAACTGGATGGAGTATGGGGAAATATGCACCAAATTCTTTTTTAGTCTTCAACATAGAAATGCTACCAAAAATAATTTACTGAAACTGGTTACAAATGACGGAGTCACCCATGATTCACCAAATTATATTTTGAAGGAGGAAGCAAGGTACTTTAAGCATATGTTTTCGTTTCAGTCGCCTCCATCGAGTCTAACTGAAGCTAATTGTAGGGATTTTTTTTCTATTGATAATGTAAAATTAACAGCCTTACAGAAAGACTCATGCGAAGGTGAAATTACAGAGGAGGAACTTCTGGATGCAATTAAAGACTTTGAAGTCTGGGAAAACTCCAGAATTGGATGACATACCAGTCGAGGTATACCAAACCTGTTTTGATATACTCAGAGGACCGTTATTAGCATGTTTTAATCAGTCCTATGTAAATGGTAGATTATCAGACATTCAAGAAGAAGGTCTGATTTCATTATTACTGAAACAGGATACAAGTGGAAAATATAAAGATCCAGTCCATGAAAAAATGTTTAGGCCCCTTACACTTCAGTGTTGTAATGCAAAAATTCTAGCAAAATGTATAGCGCATAGAATAAAAAAGGTATTGTCGGACATTGTTCATTCTAATCAGACAGGTTTTTTACATGGACGATACATTGGAGATAATATAAGGCAAGTACTGGAAACAATAGAACACTATGAAAAATCTGGGAAACCAGGCCTGCTATTCATAGCAGACTTTGAAAAGTCATTTGATACCAGCATGTCAAATGACACCACTGGTCCTGCTCACACTGCCCTACCCTATGCTTTGACTTCTTTCTCCCCTCTCTCTCCAGATGAAATCTTGCGACTTGTGACGGCCGGCCGCCCAACAACCTGCCCTCTTGACCCTATCCCCTCCTCTCTTCTCCTGACCATTTCCGGAGACCTTCTCCCTTACCTCACCTCGCTCATCAACTCATCCTTGACCGCTGGCTATGTCCCTTCCGTCTTCAAGAGGGCAAGAGTTGCACCCCTCCTCAAAAAACCTACACTCGATCCCTCTGATGTCAACAACTACAGACCAGTATCCCTTCTTTCTTTTCTCTCCAAAACTCTTGAGCATGCCGTCTCTAGTCAACTCTCCTGCTATCTCTCTCAGAATGACCTTCTTGATCCTAAACAGTCAGGTTTCAAGACTGGTCATTCAACTGAGACTGCTCTTCTCTGTGTCATGGAGGCTCTCCGCACTGCCAAAGCAAACTCTCTCTTCTCTGCTCTTATCCTTCTAGACCTATCTGCTGCCTTTGATACTGTGAACCATCAGATCCTCCTCTCCACCCTCTCTGAGTTGGGCATCTCCGGCGCTGCTCACTCTTGAATTGTGTCCTACCTGACAGGTCGCTCCTACCAGGTGGCGTGGCGAGAATCTGTCTCCGCACCACGTGCTCTCACCACTGGTGTCCCCCAGGGCTCAGTTCTAGGCCCTCTCCTATTCTCTCTAGACACCAAGTCACTTGGCTCTGTCATATCCTCACATGGTCTCTCCTATCATTGCTACGCAGACGACACACAATTAATTTTCTCCTTTCCCCCTTCTGATAACCAGGTGGCGAATTGCATCTCTGCATGTCTGGCAGACATATCAGTGTGGATGTCGGATCACCACCTCAAGCTGAACCTCGGCAAGACGGAGCTGCTCTTCCTCCCTGGGAAGGACTGCCCACTCCATGATCTCGCCATCACGGTTGACAACTCCATTGTGTCCTCCTCCCAGAGTGCAAAGAACCTTGGCGTGACCCTGGACAACACCCTGTCGTTCTCTGCTAACATCAAAGCGGTGACCCGATCCTGCAGGTTCATTCTCTACAACATTCGTAGAGTACGACCCTACCTTACACAGAAAGCGGCACAGGTCCTAATCCAGGCACTTGTCATCTCCCGTCTGGATTACTGCAACTCGCTGTTGGCTGGGCTCACTGCCTGTGTCATTAAACCCCTGCAACTTATCCAGAACGCTGCAGCTCGTCTGGTGTTCAACCTTCCCAAGTTCTCTCACGTCACCCCGCTCCTCCGCACACTCCACTGGCTTCCAGTTGAAGCTCACATCTACTTCAAAACCATGGTGCTTGCCTATGGAGCTGTGAGGGGAACGGCACCTCCTTACCTTCAGGCTCTGATCCTACACCCAAATGAGGGCACTACGTTCATCCACCTCTGGCCTGCTAGCCCCCCTACCTCTACGGAAGCACAGTTCCCGCTCAGCCCAGTCAAAGCTATTCGCTGCTCTGGCACCCCAATGGTGGAACAAGCTCCCCCACGACGCCAGGACAGCGTAGTCACTAACCACCTTCTGGAGACACTTGAAACCCTACCTCTTTAAGGAATACCTGGAATAGTATAATAATAATCCTTCTACCCCCCCTTTACTACCACTTTCCTTTGTCTAAACTAACACCTGACTTATTTCACCAGCTAGCACTGACTTGTTTAAAGAAATGTACTTATTGTGATCGAGATGTCGTTGTCCCTGATTGCGCAGACGTTGCTCACAGCTGCTTGTTTGAAGAAGTGTACTTACTGTGATCAAGATGTGGTTGTCCCACTGGCTATCCTAAGTTGAATGAACCAATTTGTAAGTCGCTCTGGATAAGAGCGTCTGCTAAATGACTTAAATTAAATGTAAAATAAAGTATGACTGGAGTGTATATATAAATGCCTGAAGCATTTCAATTTTGGAGAATCTCTTATAAAATAGGTTAAATTCATGTATAGTAACCCTAGGTGTAAAATAGTAAATAATGGCTATTTCACCGAAAGTTTTAAACTGTCAAAAGGAGTAAAACAAGGTTGTCCACTATCGGCATATCTATTTATTATGGCCATCGAAATGTTAGCTATTAAAATCAGATCCAACAATAATATCAAGGGATTAGAAATCCAGGGCTTAAAATCAAAGGTGTCATTGTACGCTGATGATGCATGTTTTCTTTTAAATCCACAACTTGAATCCCTCCACAGCCTCATAGAGGATCTAGATACATTTTCTAACCCCTCTGGATTACAACCAAATTATGATAAATGTACTATATTATGTATTGGATCACAAAAAAATTAAAGTGTTACATTACCATGTAGTTTACCAATAAAATGGTCTGATGGTGTCACGCCCTGGCTCTGGGACTCTGTTATGTTGAGCCAGGGTGTGTTGTTTCTATGTGTTTTGGGTTCTAGATTGATTATCTAGCTCATGTGTTTCTGTGTTGGCCGGGGTGGTTCTCAATCTGAGGCAACGAGTATCAGCTGTTGCTTGTTGTCTCTGATTGGGAACCATACGTAGGCAGCCTGTTTTCCACAGTGTTTTGTGGGATCTTGTTCCGTGCATGGTTTGTGTCTGTTACCTAGGACTTCACGTATCGTTTTCTTGTTTTGTTTCGTGTGGTGAATCAAATTAAAAGTATGTTCACTCATCACGCTGCGCATTGGTCCACTGTGTTCGACGATCGTGACAGATGGTGATGTGAATATACTCGTAATACATATCCCAAATGAAATAAATGATCTCACTCCAATACATTTTTATAGAAAGTTAGCAAAAATAGATAAGATCTTGCTACCATGAAAATGTGAATACCTGTCTATTTGTGGAAAAATCACCCTGATTAACTCTTTATTATTATCCCAGTTTACCTATTTGCTTATGGTCTTGCCTACCCCTAGCAAACAGTTTTTTAAATTATATGAGAAAAAAATATTCAATTTTATTTGGAACGGCAAGCCAGACAAAATTAAACAGGCCTATTTATATAATGAATATTAATTCAGAGGACAGAAATTATTAAATATTAAAGCATTAGACCTATCACTAAAAGCTTCAGTCATACAAAAGTTATACTTAAATCCGAACTAGTAATCTAGCAAATTAGTAAGATTGTCTCACCCCGTGTTCAAGAATGGCCCTTTTCCCTTTATTCAGATTACAACCTCTCACTTTCAGTTATTTGAAAAGGAAATCATCTCCCAAATATCACTATTTCTAAAACAAGCCATAGAAAGTTGGTTGCAATTTCAATGTAATACTCCAGAAACGACAGAACAAATAATACAACAAATATTGTGGTTAAACTCAAATATACTAATTGATTAAAAAAAACATAATTTTTCAACAAAAACATTTAAAAATATATATTCTTCGTAAATTATATCAGAGGTAGGACTGGTGGAGTTATGTCGCACATGCAGCTAACAAAAAATATGGAAATGACTGCTCTACCCAAAATTACAACCAAATAATTGCAGCATTACCGCAAAAATGGAAGAGGAAAGTGGAAGGGGGAAAAAGTAAGGAACTTGTCTGTCGGCCCTGCATTAAATAACATAATTGGTTAAAGGAAATTGTGATAAATAAAAAAGTATACCAGTTTCATTTAAGGACCAAAGGATTGACAGCCGTCCCATATATATTGCAAAATAGTTGGGAAGAGATTTTTGACGTACCGATTCCATGGCATAGTGTTTATGAACTGATACACAAAACGACGCCGGATTCAAAACGTAGATTTTTTTTCAATTTTTTAAAATTATTATACAAAATTCTTGCTACCAATATAATGTTATTTATATGTGGGATACAATCTTCCCAGCTCTGCAGATTTTGCTGCGAAGAGACAGAATCATTAGATAATTTGTTTTGGTACTGTCCATATGTAGCTTGTTTTTGGTCACAGGTCCAGGAATGGCTGAAGGATTGCAATATTTACCTGGAACTAACCCTGCAGATAGCACTATTGGGTGATCTGAAAAGTCATAGTCATCGATCAATAATATAATAATACTTTTAGCAAAAATGTTTATTTTCAATTTACAATCTGTAGAAACAATGAGAATATGAAGGGTTCAGAACTTTTGTGAAACATCACAGTACAGTTGAAAATATATGGCAAATAGAAATCCAATATGGATGGTGTTAAGAGATAGATGGGAGGTGTTGAATGGAGCTGAAGAATGGGACTAATAACAACTAACAACAACTAATAACAACAATATAACTAATGTAAAGCATACTGTGTCCATAATAAGTATATAGGTTATAGGTTGAGAGCTTTTGTGAAAGAGCACAGTTAAAAAGATATGGCATATAGAAGCAAACCGGATGGACATCATGAAAATGATCGGAAGGTTGAGGGCAAAGGAAGTTCAGGAGTAAAAACAAACAAAATATAATTATTGTAAAATTGACTGTGTCCATAAAATGTATATAGTATGCATAAGCTGGAAGTAGAGGCCTAAGTGTTGTTGTTCACTAGTCTACTCCAATTAGGGAAGGGGTGGTGGGGTTGGAAAGTAATGAAGGGAAATATATTTTTAAAAAGGACATGTATATATACAGTGGGGAGAACAAGTATTTGATACACTGGCGATTTTGCAGGTTTTCCTACTTACAAAGCATGTAGAGTTCTGTAATTTTTATCATAGGTACACTTCAACTGTGAGAGACGGAATCTAAAACAAAAATCCAGAAAATCACTTCGTATGATTTTTAAGTAATTGATTTGCATTTTATTGCATGACATAAGTATTTGATACATCAGAAAAGCAGAACTTAATATTTGGTACAGAAACCTTTGTTTGCAATTACAGAGATCATACGTTTCCTGACCAGGTTTGCACACACTGCAGCAGGGATTTTGGCCCACTCCTCCATACAGACCTTCTCCAGATTCTTCAGGTTTCGGGGCTGTCGCTGGGCAATACGGACTTTCAGCTCCCTCCAAAGATTATGGAGCCACTCCTTAATTGCCCTGGTTGTGTGTTTCAGGTCGTTGTCATGCTGGAAGACCCAGCCACGACCCATCTTCAATGCTCTTACTGAGGGAAGGAGGTTGTTGGCCAAGATCTTGCGATACATGGCCCCATCCATCCTCCCCTCAATACGGTGCAGTTGTCCTGTCCCCTTTGCAGAAAAGCATCCCCAAAGAATGGTGTTTCCACCTCCATGTTTCACGGTTGGGATGGTGTTCTTGGGGTTGTACTCATCCTTCTTCTTCCTCCAAACACGGCGAGTGGAATTTAGACCAAAAGCTCTATTTTAGTCTCATCAGACCACATGACCTTCTCCCATTCCTCCTCTGGATCATCCAGATGGTCATTGGCAAACTTCAGACGGGCCTGGACATGCGCTGGCTTGAGCAGGGGGACCTTGCGTGCGCTGCAGGATTTTAATCCATGACAGCGTAGTGTGTTACTAATGGTTTTCTTTGAGACTGTGGTCCCAGCTCTCTTCAGGTCATTGACCAGGTCCTGCCGTGTAGTTCTGGGCTGATCCCTCACCTTCCTCATGATCATTGATGCCCCACGAGGTGAGATCTTGCATGGAACCCCAGACCGAGGGTGATTGACCGTCATCTTGAACTTCTTCCATTTTCTAATAATTGCGCCAACAGTTGTTGCCTTCTCACCAAGCTGCTTGCCTATTGTCCTGTAGCCCATCCCAGCCTTGTGCAGGTCTTCAATTTTATCCCTGATGTCCTTACACAGCTCTCTGGTCTTGGCCATTGTGGAGAGGTTGGAGTCTGTTTGATTGAGTGTGTGGACAGGTGTCTTTTATACAGGTAACGAGTTCAAACAGGTGCAGTTAATAAAGGTAATGAGTGGAGAACAGGAGGGCTTCTTAAAGAAAAACTAACAGGTCTGTGAGAGCCGGAATTCTTACTGGTTGGTAGGTGATCAAATACTTATGTCATGCAATAAAATGCAAATTAATTACTTAAAAATCATACAATGTGATTTTTTGGATTTTTGTTTTAGATTCCGTCTCTCACAGTTGAAGTGTACCTATGATAAAAATTACAGACCTCTACATGCTTTGTAAGTAGGAAAACCTGCAAAATCGGCAGTGTATCAAATACTTGTTCTCCCCACTGTATATGTATGTATATGTATTTATATGTATGTATGTGTATATGTATGTGTATGTATGTATATGTATACATATGGGGGATTGGAAGTGGTGCAGACATTTACATTGATGGAAGTTAAAATAAATAAATAAAAAGTATAATCTGGTCCGTTCATATATGTCTATTTACGACTAAATTTGATTTGATTAATCATGTTTAGTATACACTATCGCCTATTGATATTCCAATTGATATTACACTGATTGATTCCCCCCCAAAAAAAAATTAATAACGTTAATTTGATTTATGCAATGTTTATTCAATGTTACATAATAATTAGGCAATCACACATATCACACAATATCAGAGAAACAGTAAGCACAACTGTAGGACTGAGCACTAGCACCATCTAGTGAAAATATTCAGTCCAGCATGAGTGAGCACAAAAACATTCAATCAAAAAATAAAGTAAATCCTCCTTTTCTCTTTAATTTAACTTAATTTTTGTGAACTAACTTTTTTATTGAGTCACATAACCTGTACAATCAATAAGAATCACAAAATATTTTTTTTACCAACACTCAACCCCTCCCACCCTCCATCCCAAACAAACCCCTGGTGGCCCCATCCCAACCTTGGTCTAAACACAATATGAAGGACCAATCATGAAAACATTATCTTTATCTAACTTTATCTACATGATATGAGTAACTAATGGTTGTTAGTAACTCATACTTTCGCTCCAATCCTGAGGTGGTCAGGTGGATGGTGTCTGAATGGCCTGGGGGTCAAAGGCCTCATACTCAGTATTGAACATGACTACAGAATAAGGCTCGGCAGCAACAGCAGCATGTTCCTCAGCCCCGTTCTGGGCAGTCACAGGATCTCTCACTTCAGTCAGCTTCACAAGTGAGTAGGGCCCCTCCTCCTCTCCTCTGCCCTCAGCGTATGGGGAGCCTACATCCAGAAAGAGGAAGCAGTGGGGTTAAATGGGTTTGAAAACCTGTCAGTACTGCAAATTCCTTTTATGGAAATAATATGACAACTCACAGTCTGAGTCAAGTGTCTCCTCTCCATCTTGGTCTCTGCAATGATTAAATAAAGTATTTATTATTATGAAATTCCATATTAGTAACATGTAATAGATACAGTGGGGAGAACAAGTATTTGATACACTGTCGATTTTGCAGGTTTTCCTACTTACAAAGCATGTAGCGGTTTGTAATTTTTATCATAGGTACACTTCAACTGTGAGAGACGGAATCTAAAACAAAAATCCAGAAAATCACATTGTATGATTTTTAAGTAATTAATTTGCATTTTATTGCATGACATAAGTATTTGATACATCAGAAAAGCAGAACTTAATATTTGGTACAGAAACCTTTGTTTGCAATTACAGAGATCATACGTTTCCTGTAGGTCTTGACCAGGTTTGCACACACTGCAGCAGGGATTTTGGCCCACTCCTCCATACAGACCTTCTCCAGATCCTTCAGGTTTCGGCGCTGTCGCTGGGCAATACGGACTTTCAGCTCCCTCCAAAGATTTTCTATTGGGTTCAGGTCTGGAGACTGGCTAGGCCACTCCAGGACCTTGAGATGCTTCTTACGGAGCCACTCCTTAGTTGCCCTGGCTGTGTGTTTTGGGTCGTTGTCATGCTGGAAGACCCAGCCACGACCCATCTTCAATGCTCTTACTGAGGGAAGGAGGTTGTTGGCCAAGATCTTGCGATACATGGCCCCATCCATCCTCCCCTCAATACGGTGCAGTCGTCCTGTCCCCTTTACAGAAAAGCATCCCCAAAGAATGATGTTTCCACCTCCATGCTTCATGGTTGGGATGGTGTTCTTGGGGTTGTACTCATTGTTCTTCTTCCTCCAAACACGGTGAGTGGAGTTTAGACCAAAAAGCTCTATTTTTGTCTCATCAGACCACATGACCGTCTCCCATTCCTCCTCTGGATCATCCAGATGGTCATTGGCAAACTTCAGACGGACCTGGACATGCGCTGGCTTGAGCAGGGGGACCTTGCGTGCGCTGCAGGATTTTAATCCATGACGGCGTAGTGTGTTACTAATGGTTTTCTTTGAGACTGTGGTCCCAGCTCTCTTCAGGTCATTGACCAGGTCCTGCCGTGTAGTTCTGGGCTGATCCCTCACCTTCCTCATGATCATTGATGCCCCACGAGGTGAGATCTTGCATGGAGCCCCAGACCGAGGGTGATTGACCGTCATCTTGAACTTCTTCCATTTTCTAATAATTGCGGCAACAGTTGTTGCCTTCTCACCAAGCTGCTTGCCTATTGTCCTGTAGCCCATCCCAGCCTTGTGCAGGTCTACAATTTTATCCCTGATGTCCTTACACAGCTCTCTGGTCTTGGCCATTGTGGAGAGGTTGGAGTCTGTTTGATTGAGTGTGTGGACAGGTGTCTTTTATACAGGTAACGAGTTCAAACAGGTGCAGTTAATACAGGTAATGATACAGGTCTCTCACAGTTGAAGTGTACCTATGATAAAAAATTACAGATCTCTACACGCTTTGTAAGTAGGAAAACCTGCAAAATCGCCAGTGTATCAAATACTTGTTCTCCCCACTGTACATGGCTATCAGAAATGTTATTTTCAAATAATGAAATACCTTTTCATCCTCAGAGTGTGAGATTCTGCTGGAGGCAGAAAGAAACAGAAGGCCATGTCAATAACATTATGATGATTAAAAAAGACATACTTGATAATAGAACATACAGTATGTGGGTTTTTACTCACCTTGCGAAATCTTGGTATTTTTCGTCATGACAATGACAATGGCAGTAACAAACAGGCAGGAGAAGAACAGGGCTCCTACTACATACAGTGGTATGTAAGGAACCCCTTTTAATAAAACACAAAGCATTCAGAATGAAGATCAATGAGGTATTATTCATGATCATATTATGTATTAGTGATAACAATATACTGTGACTCACCAGGTGTATCTAACAGGGCTGTGTCATTCCTGTTGGTGTGGTTGTTGAATTCTCCATTCACAGTGACTGTGATATTAGTTATTACCTTCCAGTGCCCTTTTTTACCTTTAAGCACCTGTAAGGCACACAAATACTGTCCGCTGTCTGAATATGTGGCATTGCTGATCTTAAGGTTATGAAAGTGAGGGTTTGTTAGGGGTGTAGATGAAGTATTTGACATTTTATTCAGCAGGGCCTCATCAATGAGACAATGGTGGTTATATGATGGTCCAACATTAGTATCAAAAGAATAAGAATGAAGACAAGTGCAATTATTTCCGCTGAAGTTCTTGATCCAGTACACTGAGAATGGCATGTTAGAAAAATGTTTGGCTATTGTGAAATGACATGTAAGGTTGACTGTTTCTCCATGCTGTTTGGTAACAGTTTTAGTTTCCACACCAGGGTCAGGTATCACCACTACAGAAAAAGAACATAATTTCATGTAAAATATTTTCATAAACATATTGTAAAACTATGAATCTCAAAATCATATGACTTCAAATATAATATATCTACAGTGCATGTGGAAACTATTCAGACCACTTCCCTTTTTCCACATTTTGTTACATTACAGCCTTATTCTAAAAATGATTAAATAAAAAATCCTCATTAATATACACACAATACCCCATAATGACAAAATGAAAACAGGTTTTTAGAAATGTTTGCGAATTTATTAAACATAAAAAACAGAAATACCTTATTTACATAAGTATTCAGACACTTTGCTATGAAACTTGAAATTTAGCTCCGGTGCATCCTGTTTCCATTGATCATCCTTGAGATGTTTCTACAACTTGATTGGACAATTGGTTGGACATGATTTGGAAAGGCACACATCTGTCTATATAAGGTCCCACAGTTGACAGTGCATGTCAGAGCAAAAACCAAGCCATGAGGTCGAAGAAATTGTCCGTAGAGCTCCAAGACAGGATTATGTCCAGGCACAGATCTGGGGAAGGGTACCAAAACATTTCTGCAGCATTGAAGGTCCCCAAGAACACAGTGGCCTCCATCATTCTTAAATGGAAGAAGTTTGGAACCACCAAGACCCTTCCTAGAGCTGGCCGCCCGGCCAAACTGAGCAATCGGGGGAGAAAGGCCTTGGTCAGGGAGGTGACCAAGAACCCGATGGTTACTCTGACAGAGCTCCAGAGTACCTCTGTGGAGATGGGAGAACCTTCCAGAAAGACAACAATCTCTGCAGCACTCCACCAATCAGGCCATTATGGTAGAGTGGCCAGACGGAAGCCACTCCTCAGTAAAAGGCACATGACAGCCCATTTGGAGTTTGCCAAAAGACACCTAAAGGACACTCAGACCATGAGAAACCAGATTCTCTGGTCTGATGAAACCAAGATTGAATTATTTGGCCTGAATGCCAAGCGTCACGTCTGGAGGAAACCCGTCACCATCCCTATGGTGAAGCATGGTGGTGACAGCATCATGCTGTGGGGATGTTTTTCAGCGGCAGGGACTGGGAGACTAGTCAGGATCTTGGGAAAGATGAACGGAGCAAAGTACAGAGAGATCCTTGATGAAAACCTGCTCCAGAGCACTCAGGACCTCAGTCTGGGGCGAAGGTTCACCTTCCAACAGGACAACGACCCTAAGCACACAGCCAAGACAACGCAAGAGTGGCTTCGGGACAAGTCTCTGAATGTCCTTGAGTGGCCCAGCCAGAGCCCGGACTTGAACCCGATCGAACATCTCAGGAGAGACCTGAAAATAGCTGTGCAGCGACGCTCCCCATCCAACCTGACAAAGCTTAAGAGGATATGCAGAGAAGAATGGGAGAAACTCCCCAAATACAGGTGTGCCAAGCTTGTAGCGTCATACCCAAGAAGACTCAAGGCTGTAATCGCTGCCAATGGTGCCTCAACAAAGTACTGAGTAAAGGGTCTGAATACTTATGTAAATGTGATATTTCTGTTTTTTTGTGCAAAGATTTCTACAAACCTGTTTTTGCTTTGTCATTATGGGGTATTGTGTGTAGATTGATGAGGGGGGGAAACAATTGAATCCATTTTAGAATAAGGCTGTAACGTAACAAAATGTGGAAAAAGGCAAGGGGTTTTTCTTTCCGAATGCACTGTATATATACAATATAGGCCTACTGTACAGTATACTGTAATGTGAGTTGTATATCATTTAGAAATTGTGAAAGTTAGGAAATGCAAATGTGAACTCACTCTCTGATTCAATAAATGCCACAATATAAAAAGCCACTAGATCTTTTGATGGTTTAAAGGGGAATAGGTATCCATCAATTGATTGGACATTGCGGAAACACGCAAAAAATCCAGTGATGTTTCTTTCCAATTTCATATAAAAACATTGTTCAATACTTAGATTTATGCAGGATTTTTCTTCTAGTTCAAGTGTTATGTTCTTCCCCAAATCCTGGTTACATGTCTTCTTATTGTCATTAGCAGTGTAATTAAAAGTGCAATCCACCTTGTTGTCTTGATCTAGGTCAATCTGCCAAAAACTTCCTTTACATTGTAGGGATATATCTTCTTTTTCCCCTCGATAAATTAGATAAATGTTCCCTTTGAGATAAAAAAAAAAGGTTTCCAAAGTTAGAATCAAGCTTCTCGATTGTATACTCACAAACTCTATTATTCAAGTCTTAAACTTTGTTGAGAAAATATTTACCTACCTTGACATTTTCCTACCAGAGTCATTAGAATGAAGATAGAAAGCACGTCCATGATCTTTGTACTTAGAATTCTTTTTTATTTTTCTTGATTCACTAAATGAGGAAGCAGAGCTGACCATAACAGGAAGACAGCATGAACAGAGGGGGTTTGTGGTGTGTGAATGGATGATATACAGTATGTGAGAACTCCCAACTATTTTGCTGTTCTGTACATTTCATTGAAAATGAAACTAGTTTTTGAAGAGTTGATGCTACACATATTTATGCCTGACAAGTCTCAAAATTCTAGCCATTATAATAATCTGCATAGGAATATTAATATATATATGACTACTTACTACGCCATTGTGCTGAAGATATGACAAAAACATTTGTTTTGGGATATTAAATAGAAGTAAGTCAAAGTATCTCAAGGTAAATAAGAACAAAATATATCTAAATATCCAGTCATCCTTTTGCAGCATCAAGTTCCTCTCTGGTTTATGTTTGTGCTTAAAGCTTTTGTCCTGCAGATGGCGATACTTACCTGTTTTTCCTGGCATTGCCATGCATCTGTACCTTTTATCAATTATCAATGTTCATGTTATCTTTGAATCATTATTAGGCTCTCCAAATCTTTGAGTAACAAAATGACATCTCTCTTACACACTCACACACACACACACACACCCACTGGCGCAGCACGCAGCCCCCGCAATGCGTGGTCCTAGGAGATGTTGGGTTGGGGGGATAGCATTTGAACACATCATAAGCTATGATTATTTTTTCTTGAATTATAGGAAATTAGCTTTAAAACTGCACATTTTTCCTCTCGGCCTCATGGCAAAGTGTGTAGAATACCAGGAAATTCGCTCTAAAACAGCAACATTTTCTCTCAGCCTCATGGCAAAATATGTAAAGTAGCAAGAGATTGGCTATAAAACTGCACATTTTTCTCTCTGCCTATTGCCAATTGAGATGTACAAACTATGGCAAAATGAAAAAAAACGTTTGTTAGCACTTTATTTGGATAGTCCCAAGTAGATGGTTTGTAGACTGAACATAAATATAAACGCAACATGTAAAGTGTTGGGCCCATGTTTAATGAGCTGAAATAAAATATCCCAGAAATGTTCCATATGCACAAAAAACTGATGAGGATACGTAATGAAGCCCTTTTGTGGGGAAAAACTAATTTTGATTGGCTGGGCCTGGCTCCCAATTGGGTGGGAAACAGAGCTATGCCACTGACACACACACGCATTCTACAGGTATATGTTTGAAATCAAACAGTTGGTATTCATGGCAGCAGCATAACCTGTTACAGAATGTCATGGGCAGCCTGCAAGCCCTGCATGCCATTGTTAGGCCTGTCATACAGGTTTCACCCACATGTTATACCGGCTCCCTCCCTGCCTCACTCCACATCCAAACCGTACCCAGTTAAAGATCTGGTGCACAGGAGATCATTTGTGTGTGCTACACATTGGTGACAGTAGATGAGATGAGCTGACGCAGTTGGAGTTGACTTGCAAAAGCTTTATAAATATCCAGTCAACCAAATTACATTTGACATTTTGCTGTGAGAACTGGGTTGTTTGCCATCGTATATGTTCAGGGATAGAAAAACAAAAAACTCAATTATTTTGGGTGAACTCTTTCTATATTTGACACGGTGAACAATGAGTGCATTGTCTTCATCCTACTGCTCCAGTTATTTGTGTTCACACGGTTGTTTACATCTGTCACATGAGCACCCATTAAATGTCATACTGTAACATTAATTCACATTCATGTTATTTGGGTTATGTTAATTACAGTCCCTTCAGAAAGTATTCACCCCCCTTCACCTTTTCCACATTTTGTTGTGTTATGGCCTGAATTTAAAATGGATTAAATTGAGGTTTTTTTGTCACTGGCCTACACACAATACCCCATAATGTCAAAGTGGAATGATGTTTTTCAAAATGTTTACAAATTAATAAAAAGCGTAAATGTCTGGAGTCAATAAGTATTTAACCCTTTGTTATGGCAAGCCTAAATAAGTTCAGGAGTAGAAATGTGCTTAACAAGTCACATAATAAGTTGCATGGACTCACTCTGTGTGCAATAATAGTGTTTAAAAAATTGTAATGACTACCTCATCTTTGTATCCCACACATATTATCTGTAAGGTCCCTCAGTCGAGCAATGCATTACAAACACAGATTCAACCACAAAGACCAGGGAGGTTGTCCAATGCCTTCGCAAAGAAGGGCACCTATTGGTTAAGTCACTGAATATCCCTTTGAGCATGGTGAAGTTATTAATTACACTTTGGATGGTGTATCAATGCACCCAGTCACTACAAAGATACAGGTGTCGTTCCTAACTCAGTTGCCGGAGGGGAAGGAAACCGCTCACGAATTTCGCCATGAGGCCAATGGTGACATTAAAACAGTTACAGAGTTTAATGGCTGTGATAGGAGAAAACTGAGGATGGATCAACAACATTGTAGTTACTCCACAATACTAACCTAAATGACAGAGTGAAAAGAAGGAAGTCTGTACAGAATAAAAATATTCCAAAACATGCATCCTGTTTGCAACAAGGCACTAAAGTAATACTGCAAAAAATGTGGCAAAGCAATTAACTTTTTGTCCTGAACACAAAGAGCTGTGTTTGGGGCAAATCCAATACAACACATCACTGAGTACCTCTCTCCACATTTCCAAGCATAGTGGTGGCTGCATCTTGTTATGGGTGTGCTTGTAATCGTTAAGAAATTTGAAGTTTTTCAGGATAAAAAAGAAACGGAATGGCAGTATCAAAGGAATATTAAACTATTTTTAATTTTTTTACCCCTTTTTCTCCCCAATTTCGTGATATCCAATTGGTAGTTACAGTATTGTCCCATCGCTGCAACTCCCGTACGGACTCAGGAAAGGCGAAGGTTGAGAGCCATGCGTCCTCCGAAACATGACCCTGCCAAGCCGCACTGCTTCTTGACACACTGCTCGCTTAACCCGGAAGTCCGCTGCACCAATGTGTCGGAGGAAACACCTTACAACTGGCGACCGTGTCAGCGTGCATGCGCCCGGCCCGACACAGGAGTCGCTAGAGCGCCATGGGACAAGGACATTTCTGCTCAATTTAGAAGGAAAGATAAACTTGTAAAAGCTATCCCATGAGTGATATAAAAGTATCATAAAGTGTATAATGCTTGTACAATATGGTCCTCTTTCAGAATAAATTCTTATCAAATTCAAAGCTCTTATTTGTCCGATTTGATTGGGCCGCGCTTTTTACCCACAGCAAATGCGTTCTCCAACGTACCCAAAATCATCTGGTGGGATTCCCTCTGGAGTGACGCGTCCAGATCCCGCTCCTATTGGCTGAGGGCTAAAGACGAATTTTCCATTTATGGATTGTTTGGTCAGGCTGCTCAGTCAACTACCAGCCTCGAAGTTTAACTTCAGCGCTCAAACATACAGCAGCATTCAGAGCCTGAGTTCATTTACAATAGCTACAGTATGGACAGAGGAACCAGGTCCTGAGGAGAATCCGTGCGTTCCTGCTTGGAAAGCATCTGGGATCCTATTGTTTATTTGGAATTTGTCTTGTTTTTTTCTTAGAAGCCGACCAACTACGTTTTACAGGTTTTAGTAATAGACGACTACTGAGACAGCCCCTGTTCAATACGGAATAGAAGGATACATTGTAACTGTCTGGGGAAAGAGAGAGAATGGTAAGAGAATTGATCTGATACAGACTGTTTTTTTTGTATAATCATGTCATATGGATATGAAGGAACACGATATAGTGTCTTCTTGAAAGGGACTTGAAAGTTCTTATAGATTCTTAAATATAAAGAGATCTAATGGATTCGTAACACTATGACGTAAAATTTCCCTCACGTCATAAAAAAAAAAAAAGGATCAACATATTCCTATTGCACAGTATAAAGGGTCAATACAAGGGGACAATGTAATTTTATGAAATATAGTCTTATGTTTTAGCCTAATGACCATACCATTTGTATAAATTGTAAAATAAGGTTGATATTGCATCCTGTAAATTGTCACCAGACTATTTGGAGAAATGTTTAGTTTAACATGGCTAGTCATTCAACAATTTCATGTCGTCATGAGTCATAGCCTACTGAGGTGCTGCAAGGGTCATTTTTAGAGGCTGATGTGAAGTTGCCTATTATTGTAACCAATAGCCATTATGTGTTTAATTGCCATAGAGAATAATAACATAGCTGGATGTAGGAGTGCCTACTTCACGGAATTATATATTTAAGGAGACAGGAATTGCAATCATATTAGGTTTTGTTTTGCTACAGTGTAAAGTTCAATTCAAAGAACAGCACTGACTAAATGCTGCTTCTAGTCTCCTTTATGTCGTTAATCCAATCTAGCAGGTTGTATGGAATGTTAAGAATGCAACAACAATCCAATCCACTATTTTCCCTCTCCTATTTGAGGAGTAGCCTACCTACCATATGTTTATGATAAAAGTTCTCTCTCACACTCTCTCTCCTGCTCTCCCTCTCTAACTGGGCAGGATTTTGTATGTGGACGAGAGATATAGTAAACCATTAAACATTGAACCAATAAAATGTTTTGGACAACAATGTGTATTGGATTCCAAAGCCTTAGTGAGACATGCTAAAGATGAAAATTGCGATCTAGAGGGCCCAGTTGGAAACAGTCTGCCCTGTTCATTGTTAAACTTGTTTGTTTACACTCTGTGATACAGGTGGAAAAAAGCCAATATGGCATAATGGAAAATAACATATTATTTGTAATTGTTATCTACTCAACAACTTTCATCTGACTTACCATACAATTATACATCTGGAGGGGAGGGGGAGGGGTGTTGTAAAAGAAAGGTATCCTGCAGATAGTCACTATAGCAACCACCTATATTGAGGGACACAGTCACATGCACCTCCCACTTCCTAGGTACAGTGTAGGTACATGAGGCACGGCCCTACTTTGAATAAAACAGGTTGGTCATGGAAGAGGAGACAGAGAGCAGCGCGTGTGTGTTATCCACATGGAGACCGGTTTCTCCTGGTTACTGAATGTCATCCCAGCAGCTGAAGCGTACCGGTGAGAGTTATGGAGAAAGTTGTCCCTGTTGCATGGCCTCTTCCTTTGTGTTTAGACCACAGTTCATGAGGCCATTGCCATTGTGGCAGATATCCCACTGTGGGTGTCAGCTAAAGTACTGTTTATTGAATCCAACAAGTCATCTGCAGTATTGCATTCTCTTAAAAGGCAGAGGTTGGGTCTAATCAATGATGGATATTTTATTTTGTTTGATTTAATTAAATGAGCAAGATTTATCACGTTGTATCATTTGTTCCACATGAATTGCCCAAATCCACTGAATGACTTTGCTTGACTTGTAATGTCCTGTACTGTACACTGAGTGTACAAAACATTAGGCACACCTGCTCTTTCCATGACACAGACTGACCAGGTGAAAGCTACAGTGAGGGAAAAAAGTATTTGATCCCCTGCTGATTTTGTAAATTTGCCCACTGATAAAGAAATGATCAGTCTATAATTTGAATGGTAGGTTTATTTGAACAGTGAGAGACAGAATAACAAAAAAATCCTGAAAAACGCATGTCAAAAATGTTATAAATTGATTTGCATTTTAATGAGGGAAATAAGTATTTGACCCCCTCTCAATCAGAAAGAGTTCTGGCTCCCAAGTGTCTTTTATACAGGTAACGAGCTGAGATTAGGAGCACACTCTTAAAGGGAGTGCTCCTAATCTCAGTTTGTTACCTGTATAAAAGACACCTGTCCACAGAAGTAATCAATCAATCAGATTCAAAACTCTCCACCATGGCCAAGACCAAAGAGCTCGCCAAGGATGTCAGGGACAAGATTGTAGACCTACACAAGGCTGGAATGGGCTACAAGACCATCGCCAAGCAGCTTGGTGAGAAGGTGACAACAGTTGGTGCGATTATTCGCAAATGGAAGAAACACAAAATAACTGTCAATCTCCCTCGGCCTGGGGCTCCATGCAAGATCTCACCTCGTGGAGTTGCAATGATCATGAGAACGGTGAGGAATCAGCCCAGAACTACACGGGAGGATCTTGTCAATGATCTCAAGGCAGCTGGGACCATAGTCACCAAGAAAACAATTAGTAACACACTACGCCGTGAAGGACTGAAATCCTGCAGTGCCCGCAAGGTCCCCCTGCTCAAAAAAGCACATATACATGCCCGTCTGAAGTTTGCCAATGAACATCTGAATGATTCAGAGGAGAACTGGGTGAAAGTGTTGTGGTCAGATGAGACCAAAATTGAGCTCTTTGGCATCAATTCAACTTGCCGTGTTTGGAGGAGGAGGAATGCTGCCTATGACCCCAAGAACACCATCCCCACCGTCAAACATGGAGGTGGAAACATTATGCTTTGCGTGTGTTTTTCTGCTAAGGGGACAGGACAACTTCACCGCATCAAAGGGACGATGGATGGGGCCATGTACCGTCAAATCTTGGGTGAGAACCTCCTTCCCTCAGCCAGGGCATTGAAAATGGGGAGTGGATGGGTATTCCAGCATGACAATGACTCAAAACACACGGCCAAGGCAACAAAGGAGTGGCTCAAGAAGAAGCACATTAAAGTCCTGGAGTGGCCTAGCCAGTCTCCAGACCTTAATCCCTTAGAAAATCTGTGGAGGGAGCTGAAGGTTCGAGTTGCCAAACGTCAGCCTCGAAACCTTAATGACTTGGAAAAGATCTGCAAAGAGGAGTGGGACAAAATCCCTCTTGAGATGTGTGCAAACCTGGTGGCCAACTACAAGAAACGTCTGACCTCTGTGATTGCCAACATGGGTTTTGCCACCAAGTACTAAGTCATGTTTTGCAGAGGGGTCAAATACTTATTTCTCTCATTAAAATGCAAATCAATTTATAACATTTTTGACATGCGTGTTTCTGGATTTTTTTGTTGTTATTCTGTCTCTCACTGTTCAAATAAACCTACCATTAAAATTATAGACTGATCATTTCTTTGTCAGTGGGCAAACGTACAAAATCAGCAGGGGATCAAATACTTTTTTCCCTCACTGTATGATCCCTTAGTGATGTCACTTTTTAAATCCACTTCAATCAATGTAGATGAAGCGGAGGAGACAGGTTAAAGAAGGATTTTTAAGCCTTGAGACAACTGAGACATGGATTGTGTACGTGTGTCATTCAGAGGGTGAATGGGCAAGACAAAAGAGCCTTTGAACAGGGTTTGGTAGTAGGTGCCAGGCGCAATGCTGCTGGGTTTTTCACGCTCAACAGTTTCCTGTGTGTGTCAAGAATGGTCCACTACCCAAAGGGCATCCAGCCAACTTGACACAACTGTGGGAAGCATTGAAGTCAACATGTGCCAGCATCCATGTAGAACGCTTTCGACACCTTGTGATGTCCATGCCCCGGCGAATTGAGACTGTTCTGAGGGCAAAAGGGGGTGCAACTCAATATTATTTTGTACACTCAGTGTATATTCTGACATTACCATCCCTGCCCTATGTCCATATCCCACGCATTCTCTCTAGAACAGGTCAACCCTGTTATGCAGTCTCAACCCTGTTATGCAGTCTCACTGCTCTGCTCCCAGTGCACAGTGTATGGAGCCTGTAGATCTGGTTTCCCACAAGGGAATCCAAAGAGAGAACCTTTACATAATACACACTCAGTAGCACATAACTGAGCTCTGTACCTTGGCTAACAGTCAAGCTGAGAACGTAAAGTATTTTCATGTTATATCAGAACAATGAGGTACGATTATAGGAGTTCTAAAGGAAATATTGTACGTGAGCTTCCATTGGGGTAAATCCATATGAATTTAATCACTTTTTGACAGCATCCCTTTTGATTTAAACAAAACTTTCTATACATGTTTGCCCATGGAAGAAGTGCTCAGAAAGTGACTTTTTGGGCCTGAATGCTAAAACATTCAGGAGATAGAGGCGCTCAAATTTGACCCATTTTGCATACCCCATCACTGGAAAAGAGAAACTGTTGAGTTTGATATCATTTAAAAGCTTACGAACAGGGTTGTCAAACGATTTGATAATTTCTTAGACCCTACTTTACATCATCTGAGGTTTTTGTGTTGTGCCCGCCATCGGTTGAGACACAACATGCTCTTGAATACAGAGTGGGCGTCATTTCAATCATGGAAATATCAATCCTATCCCTTCAGACCACTGCAATTTAACTGGTACACTGTTGAAATTGGAATTGAATTGAAATTGTAACTTCTAATTACTACCACAAAGAGGACCGCCGGTGCACCCACCGTCCAATATCAACTTAAATGGTCATATCTATTCTACTGTCTATATTTCTATGGAGGATTATTGACAGTATAATTTAAAACAGATATTCCCATTTTAAGTCAACGTTGTCTGATTTGTGGACCTCCAACCATCTTTGTGGTACCATTTGAAAGTCAACATTTTAAATTGTATTCCCATTTTAGTACATTTATCAGCTAGAACATACACAAAAAATGTATGCACGCATGACTGTAAGTCGCTTTGGTTAAAAGCGTCTGCTAAATGGCATATTATTTTTTATTATTTTTTTGTACACTCAGTGTATATTCTGACATTACCATCCCTGCCCTATGTCCATATCCCACGCATTCTCTCTAGAACAGGTCAACCCTGTTATGCAGTCTATTTTTAGAACATGACACCCACCCTGTATTCAAGAGCATGTTGTGTGTCTCAACCGATGGCGGGCACAACACAAAAACCTCATATGATGTAAACTAGGGTCTAAACTACAACATATGCAAATAATTTAGTTGTTGTTGAGTTTATGCAATTTTAGATAATTGACGTTGAAGGTAATTAAAAAATATATATAATCATAAAAAATAAAATAAAATAAAAACAGTTTGACAACCCTGTTTGCAAGCTTTTAAATTATAACAATCTCAACCGTTTATCTTTTCCAATGATTAAGATATGGATATCTCATGGTATGGTGGGGTAATCAAAAAAGGTCAACTTTGAGCACCTTTATCTCTTGAAGCACTCTTTATCTCTTTCTGACCACTTCTACCATGGTCAAATATGTATGGAAGGTTTAGTTCAAATCAAAAGGGGTGCTGTCAAAAAGTGATTGAATTCAAATGGATTTACCCATTGTCCTCCTGAGGGTACCATAAAAGGCATGCATGTACATTGCCTGATGACTGGACGACTACCTCTCTGTAGGCTCATAGTGGTTTTAAAAACATTTGTCTTTCTGTAGTAGATTCCAACGAATAAACCCAGATATGAGGATAGATAGATTCAGCATGCTGTGCACACAACATCTAGATGAGCCAGCATTAGACAACTTTTAGCCTTGAGGCACAATCTGACTCACTTCAGAGGTAATATGCTGCAGTGAACCCAAGTCCCTTGGATCTGCTGAAGTTGGAGATATTCTTATTTAGACTAGAGCTTGTGGGCGGTTCCCTGGCATGGGTGCTGAATTTCATGCTGAATGACCAGAAGGAAATGGAGTGGTTTCCTTCTTGTGAGGTAGCTTTAATGACAGTATATACAGATCCCTTCATCAGTGACAGATTTATTGAACATAATATTCTGTAAGCAGAGAATGGAAAGGTTGAATTCAAAACAGTATGAAACTGTTGGACACAACTGAATGTATCCTTTCAATGAACCAGGTGGAATACATTTAATACGTCTTGCATCTTAGCATTTTGCACCACTGGAAAAATTGGACATGAAAGGAGCAATTGTTTTTCCAGGTTTGCTCCAAAAGTAGGTTTGCTGTTTTGTGTACAAGATCATAGTACGTCATCTGGATGTATCAGAACCTGGCTCGTCAAAAACAGAATTTCTGTCAAATAACAAACCTTCCCCAGATATTCTCCTCTCTTTAGTCTGATGATGTCAGAGTTAAAGAATGAACATTATGCACCAATGCGAAACACACTGCAGTTACTCAGTGCAAAACTCTTCATTTTGAAAGGCTTTTTGGGGCCACATTGAGGGAACTCTAATATTTGGCTTGTGTGGAGAGAAGCCGTCTGTCACTCTGGAGCACCAGACGGTAGCATCACTCATAGGCCCCACTCTGCCAGATGCTGAATACTAGGTCAGTATGACAGCATATGGTTTTTATCAGCTTTTCCTGCAGGGAGGTGCATGCTCAGTAACATCCCCCCATTTCAAAGCCTGCGCTCCATTTTCCACCCTGCATTGCTGAAATGATTTTTGCAGGAATTCGAGCTCTTCTCTAGAACAGGGCGAACACCCCTTCTGTAGAACTGGGGAACTCGTTAAATTTGTTCACAGAGGTCCAGTAAACCTACACTCTCCTCTTTATCAATCCCACACATATTGGTCTTTGTTAGAAAGCTCCATCTTCATGTTCGTGGCGTTCCATAAGCCATCACACAGGTTCTAAGTTCCGACTCACTGACTTCCAGAAAATATAGCTGAATCACACTGGATCAATGCTCTGCCATTGTCCTCTGGAAGGTATAGAACCAGATTTATCCATGGATGTTAAACGCTGGTCTGGGCTATACTAGTCTGACAACGTTCTCACAGAAGCTCCTCTGAATGATATTTACTCATTAGTTGTAACCCCTTGCGGTTTGTTTGTGCAAAATGAAAAGTTAAAAGGACTAATGAAACATCAAACAGGCTAAAATGAGCATTGCTTTAATTTAGATTTTTATTGAAGGTTTAACATTTCCACTAGTTTTATAAAGAGCTGTTGTTGACCTTTCTGTCCTCAAACAGATATGCTGTCTGATGTGATGCCACATCCTGCCATGTCTGTTAAAGTGCATCACATTAGAGGATACCACTTCATGGTGACCATTCATGATGCCATTAACACAGCAACTTCCTCTGTTTGGCACTTACTTAGTATTCCTCAGTAGTTGATCATGGTGGCAGTTTGTTCTCCAAACCAAAACCCCATTGTTCTTTACTGACAAGTAAATGTTCCCTTTATGCAAACTAATACCACCTGTTAACTGTGCCATTGACGCCTTTATAATGTAGGGTTACCTGTCATTCTAGTGGTTTTGTAGCAAGCAAAAATATAGAGGATTCTCCTTTTAGATCCAATTGTATATCCATTTTCTGCCTCACTTTTGTGTAGTGAACGTTTCCATAAATCATTATTTTATTTTCTGCTTTCCTCAGTCGGTTCAGTGATGACACAGGGATAATGCAGGCCTTTGATATTCTTTTAAATCTGAAACACATCTCTCTGCATCCTGGGCCAGCCGTGAATGTGGTGGTCAGGTGAGGAACAGCCAGCTGCATTTTCCTCTCTCTGTAAAGTGATCTGGGTCTGTGTGTCCCGGCCAGCTCACTGTCAGCTCCCCTCTTCTCTTCTGGCTCGCCCAGGTTTCCTGCTGCCCAGCCCTTGGTACAGCACACCGTTTGTGAGCCTGGCTCTTGCACCACTACCCACAGGACTGGGAGCCCAGCAGGCCTCTACCCTCACTGGGGTTGCAGCCCAATGGCGAGCACAGTCTGTTCTCCCAGCGAATGTCACCCATTACCCCAGTGAGGGATGGGGAGAACTGTTCCAGGCAGCTCTTTGATCCAATGTAGTAGAGGCCACTTTTGATCAGACTTCGAGGTTGATGTGATATCTTCTCTCTCACAGACAATACCCACCTGTTCTAGTCTGGGCAACAATTAAACAGCTGCTATGTTTTATGGAGGTATCATGTGTAGGAAATGAAAACTCATGTTTTTCCCTTGAAGTATATAGGTTTGACATATTTTAGGCAATTTCATGCTGTGAGACAAAGATTTCACAACATTTGTCACCATAATTTTCATATTTTCCAAATGTAGTTACTATGATATCAGCCCCATCAGCTGGAGTCTTCTGTCTGCCTCTGGATTTTTTCTGTATTGTCTGTGGGTCTGAGCTGAAGTAACAGGGTTCTGTTTGCTCACTAGCATACAGACAAACATGCCCTGAATTCAATGGATGATGACTGTGTTCCAGTAAATGGATAGCTCATCTCCCAGGTCTATCCATCTCTTTCCTGGATGCACAGATGAATCATCAGTCACATGTCAATGTTAATGTCACTTTAGTGTTACTGGTGCATAACTATAATAATTCTTATTATAAACTGGGTGGTTCGAGCTCTGAATGCTGATTGGCTGACAGATGTGGTATTTTAGGCCGTATACCACAGGTATTACAAAACCATTTCATTTACTACTCTAATTACATTAGTAACCAGTTTATAATAGCAATAAGGCACCTTGGGGGTTTGTGGTATATGGCCAATATACCACGGCTAAGGGCTGTATACAGGTACTCCGCGTTGCTTCGTGCATAAGAACAGCCCTTAGCCGTGGGATATTAGCCAGATACCACACCCCCTCGGGCCTTATTGCTTAATTATAAACAAGTAGCACCACAGTGAGAGACAAGTACATACTCTAGATGTCCTAATTTGCATTATCTGTTTTCCTTATTTTGTGGTTGGTTGCTTTACCTTTGTAATTTTCAACAGATATCCACTGTCTGTCTCCCACACTAAGGAGGTGTAACTCTGTTCAGCAAGCTCTGACCTAACAAATAACTAACCAAAGTCCTATCTAAAGCTTCTATTTGCATGTGTTTTCTCACCCTTCAGGACAGATATGGAGAGGGAAAATGTCACGCTCTGCTGGAGCTGAGTTCCCTTTATCTGTTCAGCTTGTTTCCTTCCCACTGTCGCATTATGTCAAAAGATCATAGGCCTCTGATTCAGTGTTTGGGCTCCAGCGCTGCCCCATGGAGACTTTATCAACCCATCTCAGTCTCAGTCACCGTGCCCTAGGTCACCATTGTTTTCACCCTGCATCACTTCTCAGATTAAGTCTAATGGCTCATTATGGCTTTCCTATAATCATAAACTAGCACACTATTGTGCCACACATTTTCCCACTGCATTGTGTCAGTAATACCCATAATCTCATTAGCTATGTATGGCTTAACTATGCATATCACTGAACCAAACATCAACTGTAACCCTCAATGAAAATATCTAAAGGGTGTGATGTAGCTCTGCAATCTTTTAGCAATTCTATAGTGACCAAGAAAATATATGATTGTCAGAGAATCAAGAGATCGTCAGCTGGAAATAATTGAAACTGTGCTATGTTGTTCCCTCAAAGCTGGAGAGGACTACAAAAACCCTGCTGCAACATCTATCATTTTTATTCTTCTCACATTTTTACTGCACCAGAACCCTTTGAAAGAAGATTTTATATGAGAATTGTGTCCAAAGGATTGCAGTGAAATCTGGTATGTGAACAATTGCTTTGTGACAGTGAAGCTGATTGTGATTCATTAAGGTTGTCTTTGTGGAATGTAAATGTTTGTCATTGGATTCATTGTGCATATTCAGAACAGTAAGTCATGAAGCTGTATTTGGGATCACTTTTCGATGAGCGTGTGTGTGTGTCTACAGCAGTGACTGAGTTTGAGCTATTTTCCATTTCTTTTCTAGACCTGGTCAGCTGCTTGGGCTATTCAGACAGACACAAAGTAAGTCGGTGACAAAACAAAGTATTCCAAAATAAGTGTTTTCTATTAGTTCTCTCTGGGCATGTGATGTGGAAACCCAGTGACAGACAGCAGCCTCATACCCAGTCCCAGACAGACTGTAAATGGATGGGTGTGTAAAGTAAAGGTCTGTGCCAGTGTTCTGTTGGGTAGGCCAGGTTATTAGGCCATACTCGGGGAGGGTGGAATTCTTTCTGGGGAGAGGTCGTTGTTGCTGACTTCCTGAGTGTTTAACGTCAGCTCAGATGGGAGTTGTGCTGCTCTTGGTCGTCAGCCAGCACCCATTTCTCGGGGCGACTGGGAGTAAGATGCTTTAACCAGCATCGTTACTCTGGCTGTTGGCTATACCATCAGGAGTACACACAGCCCATCAGCTCTCTGATGCTACCTTCCTGTGAGCCATGCTAGATATGAGCATTTAGATTAAATTATCAGCCAATCTGGCTCTACTGTTCCCAGGACATCCCTGTTTTTCTTCATGCACCCAGTTGAATTTGAGTATGACGATGGTTAATGCTCACTTTTTATTCAGGCCAAAAATAGATGGTTGAAAGAGAGGTTGAGTTCTTGCTAGTGTTTAATCAAGCTCCCACACATGCCTGGCTTTGATTAACTTCTCAGTTATGCTTCCCTTTTGTGGGCTGCTAATATCTCTTAAAAGCTGTTGTACAGTGGGGGAAAAAAGTATTTAGTCAGCCACCAATTGTGCAAGTTCTCCCACTTAAAAAGATGAGAGAGGCCTGTAATTTTCATCATAGGTACACGTTAACTATGATAGACAAAATGAGATTTTTTTTCTCCAGAAGATTTTTAATGAATTTATTTGCAAATTATGGTGGAAAATAAGTATTTGGTCAATAACAAAAGTTTCTCAATACTTTGTTATATACCCTTTGTTGGCAATGACACAGGTCAAACGTTTTCTGTAAGTCTTCACAAGGTTTTCACACACTGTTGCTGGTATTTTGGCCCATTCCTCCATGCAGATCTCCTCTAGAGCAGTGATGTTTTGGGGCTGTTGCTGGGCAACATGGACTTTCAACTCCCTCCAAAGATTTTCTATGGGGTTGAGATCTGGAGACTGGCTAGGCCACTCCAGGACCTTGAAATGCTTCTTCACGAAGCCACTCCTTCATTGCCTGGGCGGTGTGTTTGGGATCATTGTCATGCTGAAAGACCCAGCCACGTTTCATTTTCAATGCCCTTGCTGATGGAAGGAGGTTTTCACTCAAAATCTCACCATACATGGCCCCATTCATTCTTTCCTTTACACGGATCAGTCGTCCTGGTCCCTTTGCAGAAAAACAGGCCCAAAGCATGATGTTTCCACCCCCATGCTTCACAGTAGGTATGGTGTTCTTTGGATGCAACTCAGCATTCTTTGTCCTCCAAACACGACGAGTTGAGTTTTTACCAAAAGTTATATTTTGGTTTCATCTGACCATATGACATTCTCCCAATCCTCTTCTGGATCATCCAAATGCACTCTAGCAAACTTCAGACGGGCCTGGAATGTACTGGCTTAAGCAGGGGGGACACGTCTGGCACTGCAGGATTTTAGTCCCTGGCGGCGTAGTGTGTTACTGATGGTAGGCTTTGTTACTTTGGTCCCAGCTCTCTGCAGGTCATTCACTAGGTCCCCCCGTGTGGTTCTGGGATTTTTGCTCACCGTTCTTGTGATCATTTTGACCCCACGGTGTGAGATCTTGTGTGGAACCCCAGATTGAGGGAGATTATCAGTGGTCTTGTATGTCTTCCATTTCCTAATAATTGCTCCCACAGTTGATTTCTTCAAACCAAGCTGCTTACCTATTGCAGATTCAGTCTTCCCAGCCTCGTGCAGGTCTACAATTTTGTTTCTGGTGTCCTTTGACAGCTCTTTGGTCTTGGCCATAGTGGAGTTTGGAGTGTGACTGTTTGAGGTTGTGGACAGGTGTCTTTTTATACTGATAACAAGTTCAAACAGGTGCCATTAATACAGGTAACGAGTGGAGGACAGAGGAGACCTCTTAAAGAAGAAGTTACAGGTCTGTGAGAGCCAGAAATCTTGCTTGTTTGTAGGTGACCAAATACTTATTTTTCCACCATAATTAGCAAATAAATTCATAAAAAAATCCTACAATGTGATTTTCTGGAATACTTGTTTTTCCCCTCT
>NW_025536299.1:0-47500 GCF_020615455.1 Coregonus clupeaformis
ATCAATGTGCAGGGATACACTATATACAAGGTTATTACCAGTACCATATCAATGTGCGAGGATACACTATATACAAGGTTATTACCAGTATCATATCAATTGCAGGGATACACTATATACAAGGTTATTACGGTATCATATCAATGTGCAGGGATACACTATATACAAGGTTATTACCAGTATCAGTGGTAGTAGGTATGTACAGGGATAAAAGTGACTGGACAGCAGGAATAAATACAGTCAGAATAATAGTAATAATAATAATAATAGTAATAATAATAATAGTAATAGTATAATAATATAGCATAGTAATGATATTTATAAACTGCACTGTTAAAATAGAAAGAGTCAAAACACCATCATGGTGTAGTAAAACCATGGTAAGTGTTAAGATACACTGAACGGATTTCTACACACAATGGAAGTACTGAAACTGTTAGGCCTACTGCTGCTAGGTAGCTCTCTCTCTGCTCTCTCCCTCCCCTCTGTCTGTCCTTGATTGCAGGAGTGAAGTCTGGTGTGCGGGAGTCAGGGTTCCAGCTGCAGCTCATTCACCATAATCACCTCAGCCTTTAAGACCGGTCAAACTTTCCACTCATCGTCAGATCATAGTCAAGACAACCATGTTAGTCTCGCTGCCGACTCAACCTGTCTGTTTTTCGCTCTTGTGTTTTTTGGACTGTTTATTTACTTTTCTCCTGTGCCACAGATATTTGGAACCTGACTCCTGCCTCCGCTTCACTCCTGCCACCACCATCCTGCTCTCCACTATCGGGCCTCTCCTTTGGACTCACCACGGACACTAGGACATTACGGTACCACACCTGCCCTGACCTGGATCTGTACCCTCCCTGTAACCTGGACTTGCTCTTCCCCATTTATTGGAAACCTGGACTATTGAACATTATAATAAACCTGTTAAAACTTCTCTGGCTTGGTGTACTTGTCTGCATTTGGGTTCTATCCAGTTAAATCATAACAGAAACACACCCAAAGTGCTTCTTTAAGAGAGTGTTGTGAAAACCATTCTTGGTGTTTCAGTGCATGCAAAAAGGCAGCATCAAAACACTAAAATTATGTTTTGTCAGACTGTGTCTCTCATACAATCAAATGGTTTTAAATTGCAAATGGTTTATAGCATAAATATTGATTGATGATGATTTTGATTGACATTTTAAAGAAGACACTGGGAATTGAATACTTTACCTACGGTGGAATTTGGCATTAAATATCGGCTACAGTTGGCAGGCCCATTGTGAGATTATAAATAATGTCACAATCAAAATGTTTAGGGCTATGTAAGGCAGCATGTGTAAAGTGGGCCTTCATCACTGGTATTCATGGGAGAAGGTGGAAGTGAACCCAGGTCTCCTGCTTGTTAAAACACTGCCTTAATCCTCTCAGCCAGTCTTCATGGCTAAACTGTTATGCTGAACCACCTTTGTTACACTTTAGCAAATGAGGCCCGATTCAGACTTCAGATAAGTAGACTTAACATGGACTCAATAAAACATGGACTTAAGTCCACGTTAAATCAATTTATCTCAAGTCTGAATCGGGCTTTTTAGGGAGAATATTTTTGTGTGAAATTTGTTTAGACGTTAGAAACAGGAGACAGAGAAAGAGTGAGCGTTGGAAAAGGCGGAAGGGAATTCAACCCCGACCGCGGGAAAGTAAGATGACACATTTCTTTGGAACTTTACCCACAGTTAACAGTGCATGTCAGAGCAATGAGGTCAAAGGAATTGTCCGTAGAGTTCCGAGACAGGATTGTGTCGAGGCACAGATCTGGGGAAGGGTACCAAAAAATGTATGCAGCATTGAATGTCCCCAAGAACACAGTGGCCTCCATCATTCTTAAATGGAAGAAGTTTGGAACCACTCAAGACTCTTCCTAGAGCTGGCCGCCCGGCCAAACTGAGCAATCGGGGAGAAGGGCCTTGGTCAGGAGGTGACCAAGAACACGATGGTCACTCTGACAGAGCTCAGAGTTCCTCTGTGGAGATGGGAGAACCTTCCAGAAGGACAACCATCTCTGCAGCACTCCACCAATCAGGCCTTTATGGTAGTGGCCAGACGGAAGCCACTTCTCAGCAAAAAGGCACATGACAGCCCGCTTGGAGTTTGCCAAAAGGCACCTAAAGGACTCCCAGACCATGAGAAACAAGATTCTCTGGTCTGATGAAACCAACATTAAACTCTTTGGCCTGAATGCCAAGAGTCACGTCTGGAGGAAACCTGGCACCATCCCTACGGTGAAGCATGGTGGTGGCAGCATCATGCTGTGGGGATGTTTTTCAGCAGCAGGGACTGGGACACTAGTCAGGATCGAGGCAAAGATGAACGGAGCAAAGTACAGAGAGATCCTTGATGAAAACCTGCTCCAGAGCGCTCAGGACCTCAGACTGGGGTGAAGGTTCACCTTCCAACAGGACAACGACCCTAAGCACACAGCTAAGACAATGCAGGAGTGGCTTCGGGACAAGTCTCTGAATGTCCTTGAGTGGCCGAGCCAGAGGCCGGACTTGAACCCGATCTAACATCTCTGGAGAGACCTGGAAATAGCTGTGCAGCGACGCTCCCCATCCAACCTGACAGAGCTTGAGAGGATCTGCAGAGAAGAATTGGAGAAACTCCCCAAATACAGGTGTGCCAAGCTTATAGCGTCATACCCAAGAAGAATCAAGGTTGTAATCGCTGCCAAAGGTGCTTCAACAAAGTACTGAGTAAAGGGTCTGAATACTTACGTAAATGTAATTTAATACATTTGCAAAAATTTCTAAAAACCTGTTTTTGCTTTGTCATTATGGGGTATTGTGTGTAGATTGAGGAGGGGAAAAAACTATTTAATCCATTTTAGAATAAAGCTGCAACGTAACAAAATGTGGAAAAAGTCAAGGGGTCTGAATACTTTCTGAATGCACTGTACACACTACATTACCCACCGGCTGGCCAATCCATGCATACATACTACATTACCCACCGGCTGGCCAATCCATGCATACATACTACATTACCCACCGGCTGGCCAATCCATGCATACATACTACATTACCCACCGGCTGGCCAATCCATGCATACATACTACTTTACCCACTGGCCAATCCTAACCACAGCCAATCAAGAAAAGGATCACAGACTAATGCCAACTGAACTGTCAACTGTCAATAATATCATCTAACTAAAGTGTACTGTGATTCAATTCATCTGAACCATTTTCAAGTCTTGCCATAGATTTTCAAGCAGACGTATGTCAACTAGGACCATTCAATGTCGTCTTGGTAAGCTACTCCAGTGTATATTTGGCCTTGTGTTTTAGGTTATTCTCCTGCTGAAGGGTGAATTCATCTCCCAGTGTCTGTTGGAAAGCAGACTGGACCAGGTTTTCCTCTAGTCTCCCAGTGTCTGGTGGACAGCAGACTGGACCAGGTTTTCCTCTAGTCTCCCAGTGTCTGGTGGACAGCAGACTGGACCAGGTTTTCCTCTAGTCTCCCAGTGTCTGGTGGAAAGCAGACTGGACCAGGTTTTCCTCTAGTCTCCCAGTGTCTGGTGGACAGCAGACTGGACCAGGTTTTCCTCTAGTCTCCCAGTGTCTGGTGGACAGCAGACTGGACCAGGGTTTCCTCTAGTCTCCCAGTGTCTGTTGGAAAGCAGACTGAACCAGGTTTTCCTCTAGTCTCCCAGTGTCTGTTGGAAAGCAGACTGGACCAGGTTTTCCTCTAGTCTCCCAGTGTCTGTTGGAAAGCAGACTGAACCAGGTTTTCCTCTAGTCTCCCAGAGTCTGGTGGAAAGCAGACTGGACCAGGTTTTCCTCTAGTCTCCCAGTGTCTGTTGGAAAGCAGACTGGACCAGGTTTTCCTCTAGTCTCCCAGTGTCTGTTGGAAAGCAGACTGGACCAGGTTTTCCTCTAGTCTCCCAGTGTCTGGTGGAAAGCAGACTGGACCAGGTTTTCCTCTAGTCTCCCAGAGTCTGGTGGAAAGCAGACTGAACCAGGGTTTCCTCTAGGATTATGTCTGTGCTCAATTCCGTCCTTCCTCTCCGGCAACTGAGTTAGGAAGGACGCCTGTATCTATGTAGTGACTGGGTGTATTGATACACTATCCAAAGTGTATTTAATAACTTGACCATGCTCAAAGGGATATTCAATGTCTGCTTTTTTTTATTTTTACCCATCTACCAATAGGTGCCCTTCTTTGCGAACCATTGGAAAACCTCCCTGGTCTTTGTGGTTGAATCTGTGCTTGAAATTCACTGCTCCACAGAGGGACCTTACAGATAATTGTATGTACAGACATGGGGTAGTCATTTAAAAATCATGTTAAACCCAGTTATTGCACACAGTGAGTCCGTGCAACTTATGTGACTTAAGCACATTTTTACTCCAGAACTTATTTAGGCTTGACATAACAAAGGGGGTTGAATACTTATTGACTCAAGACATTTCAGCTTTTCATTTTTAATTAATTTGTAAAACTTTCTAAAAACATAATTCCACTTTGACATTATGGGGTATTGTGTGTAGATCAGTGGCACTGTCCAATAAGAGGAGGGACTCCCATTTACAGTATTTGGAAACTCCAGAAAAGGGGATATAATTCTGCACTAGACAGACCACCATAGTTAACCAATAGCTACCCGGACTATCTGCACTGACCCTTTTACACTTCTCTTTTGACTCATCACATACGCTGCTGTTACTGTTTATTATCTATCCTGTTGCCTAGTCACTTTACCCCTAACTATATCTACCTCAATTACCTGGTAGCCCGTGTACAGTGGGGAAAAAAAGTATTTAGTCAGCCACCAATTGTGCAAGTTCTCCCACTTAAAAAGATGAGAGAGGCCTGTAATTTTCATCATAGGTACACGTCAACTATGACAGACAAAATGAGAAAAAGAAATCCAGAAAATCACATTGTAGGATTTTTTATGAATTTATTTGCAAATTATGGTGGAAAATAAGTATTTGGTCAATAACAAAAGTTTCTCAATACTTTGTTATATACCCTTTGTTGGCAATGACACAGGTCAGACGTTTTCTGTAAGTCTTCACAAGGTTTTCACACACTGTTGCTGGTATTTTGGCCCATTCCTCCATGCAGATCTCCTCTAGAGCAGTGATGTTTTGGGGCTGTCGCTGGGCAACACGGACTTTCCAACTCCCTCCAAAGATTTTCTATGGGGTTGAGATCTGGAGACTGGCTAAGCCACTCCAGGACCTTGAAATGCTTCTTACGAAGCCACTCCTTCGTTGCCCGGGCGGTGTGTTTGGGATCATTGTCATGCTGAAAGACCCAGCCACGTTTCATCTTCAATGCCCTTGCTGATGGAAGGAGGTTTTCACTCAAAATCTCACGATACATGGCCCCATTCATTCTTTCCTTTAGACGGATCAGTCGTCCTGGTCCCTTTGCAGAAAAACAGCCCCAAAGCATGATGTTTCCACCCCCATGCTTCACAGTAGGTATGGTGTTTTTTGGATGCAACTCAGAATTCTTTGTCCTCCAAGTTGAGTTTTTACCAAAAGTTCTATTTTGGTTTCATCTGACCATATGACATTCTCCCAATCCTCTTCTGGATCATCCAAATGCACTCTAGCAAACTTCAGCCGGGCCTGGACATGTACTGGCTTAAGCAGGGGGACACGTCTGGCACTGCAGGATTTGGAGTCCCTGGCGTAGTGTGTTACTGATGGTAGGCTTTGTTACTTTGGTCCCAGCTCTCTGCAGGTCATTCACTAGGTCCCCCGTGTGGTTCTGGGATTTTTGCTCACCGTTCTTGTGATCATTTTGACCCCACTGGGTGAGATCTTGCGTGGAGCCCCAGATCGAGGGAGATTATTAGTGGTCTTGTATGTCTTCCATTTCCTAATAATTGCTCCCACAGTTGATTTCTTCAAACCAAGCTGCTTACCTATTGCAGATGCAGTCTTCCCAGCCTGGTGCACGTCTACAATTTTGTTTCTGGTGTCCTTTGACAGCTCTTTGGTCTTGGCCATAGTGGAGTTTGGAGTGTGAATGTTTGAGGTTGTGGACAGGTGTCTTTTATACTGATAACAAGTTCAAACAGGTGCCATTAATACAGGTAACGAGTGGAGGACTGAGGAGCCTCTTAAAGATGAAGTTACAAGTCTGTGAGAGCCAGAAATCTTGCTTGTTTGTAGATGACCAAATACTTATTTTCCACCATAATTTGCAAATAAATTCATAAAAATCCTACAATGTGATTTTCTGGATTTTTTTTCTCATTTTGTCTGTCATAGTTGACATGTACATATGATGAAAATTACAGGCCTCTCTCATCTTTTTAAGTGGGAGAACTTGCACAATTGGTGGCTGACTAAATACTTTTTTTCCCCACTGTATATAGCCATGTTATTACCTGGTAGCCCGTGTATGTAGCCATGTTATTACCTGGTAGCCTGTGTATATAGCCATGTTATTACCTGGTAGCCCGTGTATATAGCCATGTTATTACCTGGTAGCCCGTGTATATAGCCATGTTATTACCTGGTAGCCCGTGTATATAGCCATGTTATTACCTGGTAGCCCGTGTATATAGCCATGTTATTACCTGGTAGCCTGTGTATATAGCCATGTTATTACCTGGTAGCCTGTGTATATAGCCATGTTATTACCTGGTAGCCCGTGTATATAGCCATGTTATTACCTGGTAGCCAGTGTATATAGCCATGTTATTACCTGGTAGCCCGTGTATATAGTCATGTTATTACCTGGTAGCCCGTGTATATAGCCATGTTATTACCTGGTAGCCCGTGTATATAGCCATGTTATTACCTGGTCCCCTGTGTATATAGCCATGTTATTACCTGGTAGCCCGTGTATATAGCCATGTTATTACCTGGTAGCCGATGTATATAGCCATGTTATTACCTGGTAGCCCGTGTATATAGCCATGTTATTACCTGGTAGCCTGTGTATATAGCCATGTTATTACCTGGTAGCCTGTGTATATAGCCATGTTATTACCTGGTAGCCCGTGTATATAGCCATGTTATTACCTGGTAGCCCGTGTATATAGCCATGTTATTACCTGGTAGCCCGTGTATATAGTCATGTTATTACCTGGTAGCCCGTGTATATAGCCATGTTATTACCTGGTAGCCCGTGTATATAGCCATGTTATTACCTGGTCCCCTGTGTATATAGCCATGTTATTACCTGGTAGCCCGTGTATATAGCCATGTTATTACCTGGTAGCCCGTGTATATAGCCATGTTATTACCTGGTACCCTGTGTATATAGCCATGTTATTACCTGGTACCCTGTGTATATAGCCATGTTATTACCTGGTAGCCCGTGTATATAGCCATGTTATTACCTGGTAGCCTGTGCATATAGCCATGGTATTACCTGGTAGCCCGTGTATATAGCCATGTTATTACCTGGTAGCCCGTGTATATAGCCATGTTATTACCTGGTACCCTGTGTATTTAGCCATGTTATTACCTGGTAGCCCGTGTATATAGCCATGTTATTACCTGGTACCCTGTGTATATAGCCATGTTATTACCTGGTACCCCTGCACATGGACTCTGTACTGGTACCCTGTGTATATAGCCATGTTATTACCTGGTACCCTGTGTATATAGCCATGTTATTACCTGGTAGCCCGTGTATATAACCATGTTATTACCTGGTAGCCCGTGTATATAGCCATGTTATTACCTGGTACTCCCTGTATATAGCCATGTTATTACCTGGTACCCTGTGTATATAGCCATGTTATTACCTGGTAGCCCGTGTATATAGCCATGTTATTACCTGGTAGCCCGTGTATATAGCCATGTTATTACCTGGTAGCCCGTGTATATAGCCATGTTATTACCTGGTAGCCCGTGTATATAGCCATGTTATTACCTGGTAGCCCGTGTATATAGCCATGTTATTACCTGGTAGCCCGTGTATAAGCATTTCATTGTTAGTCTACACCTGTTGATTATACAACATGTGACAAATAACATTTGATTTGATTTGAAAAAAGAGAGGAGACTGAGGGATAATCTCAGAGAAGCATTGAGAAGTGAGGAGACTGGGGGATAATCTCGGGGAGAAGCATTGAGAAGTGAGGAGACTGGGGGATAATCTCGGAGAAGCATTGAGAAGTGAGGAGACTGGGGGATAATCTCGGGGAGAAGCATTGAGAAGTGAGGAGACTGGGGGATAATCTCAGAGAAGCATTTAGAAGAGAGGAGACTGGGGGATAATCTCGGGGAGAAGCATTGAGAAGAGAGGAGACTGGGGGATAACAAAATGTGTCAGAGGGTTATCAGGAAAAGGGGGGAGTGAGGGGTTGTGGGAAAGAGGGAAAGGGGTAACGAGGAGGGCGTGTCTAACTACTGTACCTGCTGACGTGATTGACAAGTCGTGTCTGCAGCAGCAGGTCTCTGCCAGGTAGCAGGTTGTCACAGATCAGGTGCTGGTTGGACCGCACCGCCACACCATGACACACACACAGAGAACAGAGCACGTCCAGAACCTATAGGGGTTAACATGTAGAATAGACCACAGATCAGGTGCTGGTTGGACCGCACCGCCACACCATGACACACACACACAGAGAACAGAGCACGTCCAGAACCTATAGGGGTTAACATATAGAATAGACCACAGATCAGGTGCTGGTTGGACCGCACTCGCCACACCATGACACACACACAGAGAACAGAGCACGTCCAGAACCTATAGGGGGTTAACATATAGAATAGACCACAGATCAGGTGCTGGTTGGACCGCACCGCCACACCATGACACACACACAGAGAACAGAGCATGTCCAGAACCTATAGGGGTTAACATATAGAATAGACCATGTCACAGATCAGGTGCTGGTTGGACCGCACCGCCACACCATGACACACACACACAGAGAACAGAGCACGTCCAGAACCTATAGGGGTTAACATATAGAATAGACCATGTCACAGATCAGGTGCTGGTTGGACCGCACCGCCACACCATGACACACACACAGAGAACAGAGCACGTCCAGAACCTATAGGGGTTAACATATAGAATAGACCATGTCACAGATCAGGTGCTGGTTGGACCGCACCGCCACACCATGACACACACACAGAGAACAGAGCACGTCCAGAACCTATAGGGGTTAACATATAGAATAGACCATGTCACAGATCAGGTGCTGGTTGGACCGCACCGCCACACCATGACACACACACAGAGAACAGAGCACGTCCAGAACCTATAGGGGTTAACATATAGAATAGACCACAGATCAGGTGCTGGTTGGACCGCACCGCCACACCATGACACACACACAGAGAACAGAGCACGTCCAGAACCTATAGGGGGTTAACATATAGAATAGACCACAGATCAGGTGCTGGTTGGACCGCACCGCCACACCATGACACACACACACAGAGAACAGAGCACGTCCAGAACCTACAGGGGTTAACATATAGAATAGACCATGTCACAGATCAGGTGCTGGTTGGACCGCACCGCCACACCATGACACACACACAGAGAACAGAGCACGTCCAGAACCTATAGGGGTTAACATATAGAATAGACCATGTCACAGATCAGGTGCTGGTTGGACCGCACCGCCACACCATGACACACACACAGAGAACAGAGCACGTCCAGAACCTATAGGGGTTAACAATAGAATAGACCATGTCACAGATCAGGTGCTGGTTGGACCGACACCGCCACACCATGAACACACACAGAGAACAGAGCACGTCCAGAACCTATAGGGGTTAACATATAGAATAGACCACAGATCAGGTGCTGGTTGGACCGCACCGCCACACCATGACACACACACAGAGAGAACAGAGCACGTCCAGAACCTATAGGGGTTAACAATAGAATAGACCATGTCACAGATCAGGTGCTGGTTGGACCGCACCGCCACACCATGACACACACACAGAGAACCGAGCACGTCCAGAACCTATAGGGGTTAACATATAGAATAGACCACAGATCAGGTGCTGGTTGGACCGCACCGCCACACCATGACACACACACACAGAGAACAGAGCACGTCCAGAACCTACAGGGGTTAACATATAGAATAGACCATGTCACAGATCAGGTGCTGGTTGGACCGCACCGCCACACCATGACACACACACACAGAGAACAGAGCACGTCCAGAACCTATAGGGGTTAACATATAGAATAGACCATGTCACAGATCAGGTGCTGGTTGGACCAGCACCGCCACACCATGACACACACACAGAGAACAGAGCACGTCCAGAACCTATAGGGGTTAACATATAGAATAGACCATGTCACAGATCAGGTGCTGGTTGGACCGCACCGCCACACCATGACACACACACAGAGAACAGAGCACGTCCAGAACCTATAGGGGTTAACATATAGAATAGACCACAGATCAGGTGCTGGTTGGACCGCACCGCCACACCATGACACACACACAGAGAGAACAGAGCACGTCCAGAACCTATAGGGGTTAACATATAGAATAGACCATGTCACAGATCAGGTGCTGGTTGGACCGCACCGCCACACCATGACACACACACAGAGAACAGAGCACGTCCAGAACCTATAGGGGTTAACATATAGAATAGACCATGTCACAGATCAGGTGCTGGTTGGACCGCACCGCCACACCATGACACACACACAGAGAACAGAGCACGTCCAGAACCTATAGGGGTTAACATATAGAATAGACCACAGATCAGGTGCTGGTTGGACCGTACCGCCACACCATGACACACACACAGAGAGAACAGAGCACGTCCAGAACCTATAGGGGGTTAACATATAGAATAGACCATGTCACAGATCAGGTGCTGGTTGGACCGCACCGCCACACCATGACACACACACAGAGAACAGAGCACGTCCAGAACCTACAGGGGTTAACATATAGAATAGACCATGTCACAGATCAGGTGCTGGTTGGACCGCACCGCCACACCATGACACACACACACAGAGAACAGAGCACGTCCAGAACCTATAGGGGTTAACATATAGAATAGACCATGTCACAGATCAGGTGCTGGTTGGACCGCACCGCCACACCATGACACACACAGAGAACAGAGCACGTCCAGAACCTATAGGGGTTAACATGTAGAATAGACCATGTCACAGATCAGGTGCTGGTTGGACCGGCACCGCCACACCATGACACACACACAGAGAACAGAGCACGTCCAGAACCTATAGGGGTTAACATATAGAATAGACCATGTCACAGATCAGGTGCTGGTTGGACCGCACCGCCACACCATGACACACACAGAGAACAGAGCACGTCCAGAACCTACAGGGGGTTAACATGTAGAATAGACCATGTCACAGATCAGGTGCTGGTTGGACCGCACCCAACAACTACATTTTTTGGTTAACATTGCATTCAGACTGTAGGCCACATTACTGCCTAATCTGCAATTTAACTTGATGTTGTTGATGGTGGTGAAGCATTGGACAGTGGTAAAATGCTAATGCTACTGTCAAAAGGAAGGATTGGGCTTTTCTACTTAAGGATCACCTAACTCTACTCACTGGAGAGAAAGTTTTAATCATTTAGACGTGCTAACGTGACCAAGCCTTTCAGTAACGTTGGTCCACTAGCTAATCATGTAAAACAAAGGGGAACATTTAATGATTCGTTTTTATTGAGTGCTGCTTTTAGTCCTTCTCTGTGTATTGCGCGAACATCAACGGCATACATCTATATAGTTATATTGATTGCCTCAATTCTCAACTCATCTGCTGAAAAATAACATTTCCAAAACAACACCTCTTATTATAAAAAATAAAATAAAAAAAAGACAAGATGAATGTCTCTGAAATAATTGAACATTAAATGAAGTATCCTGAAAGAGTGGAATGGAAGACCTACCCACTGGTCCAATGTGTTGCTCACACAATTATCAGCACACTTCATTGTACAGAAAGAGTGTATGAATAATTCATAGTGCATTCTATAAATAATCTCTGTTAAATAGGTAGGCCCACCTTGGAGTTCATCCATTCTGTACCACTAATACATAATGTCTACAGTATATAAGGAGGTGGTCCTGTTTATCTATAATACATCGTTTATAGGTAGGTGGTCTCCTCTACCCACCTTGTGGTTGCGTCCATGTTTGTCTAGCAGAGAGATTATTGACTTGATGTGTCCCTCTTTGATGATGTTCAGAGCTTCAGGACTCTCCACCAGGACACAGTGAAGCACCTCCAAGATACCTGAACACAACCAGCACAGAGTTAGTAACACACCAACACCCTACTAACCCTAACTAACTAACTAACTAACTAACTAACCCTAACTAACTAACCCTAACCCTTGAGGACTCTCCACCAGGACACAGTGAAGGACCTCCAGGATGTATGGAGAACGGAATTACAAAACCCCCAACTAACAGGGTCCCTGAATGCCAGACGAGTTATAAACACCATCACCAACTAACAGGGTCCCTGAATGCCAGACTAGTTATAAACACCATCACCAACTAACAGGGTCCCTGAATGCCAGACTAGTTATAAACACCATCACCAACTAACAGGGTCCCTGAATGCCAGACTAGTTATAAACACCATCACCAACTAACAGGGTCCCTGAATGCCAGACTAGTTATAAACACCATCACCAACTAACAGGGTCCCTGAATGCCAGACTAGTTATAAACACCATCACAGTTACTCCACTAGGACACAGTACAGAACCTCTGGCTAAATTATTATTATCGATCTATTTGCAGATCATTTTGCTCTTTTTTTTTACCTTAAGGCTTAATACAAGTAATTTATCTTATTTCTGGATATTTTAAGATATTTGCCATTAATACAACACATTTTTAGGCTAAAATAAGCTACATTATCTGCCAAGCCTGGTAGGAAAAAACAAGAAAAAACTATTTTAAGTGAATTCTTACTCAATATAAGACACGCATGCTTAGACTTTGCAAGAAACCAATAAATTATAATAAATTATTTATATGAATAGCTAGGTGTGACAATGGACCTGTTAAATGATATACAATGTCTAAATCTGTCTTCTCTATGGCCTCTGCATGATGAATCATCAACGCTCAGGGGTGGGGACAGACAGCCCATCTCAGTATGGAGAGCAGTTCACAATGCATGTAGACCTATCATCTCACCATGGTAACAATGCATGTAGACCTATCATCTCACCATGGTAACAATGCATGTAGACCTATCATCTCACCATGGTAACAATGCATGTAGACCTATCATCTCACCATGGTAACAATGCATGTAGACCTATCATCTCACCATGGTAACAATGCATGTAGACCTATCATCTCATCATGGTAACAATGCATGTAGCCCTATCATCTCACCATGGTAACAATGCATGTAGACCTATCATCTCACCAGGGTAACAATGCATGTAGACCTATCATCTCACCATGGTAACAATGCATGTAGACCTATCATCTCACCATGGTAACAATGCATGTAGACCTATCATCTCATCATGGTAACAATGCATGTAGACCTATCATCTCACCATGGTAACAATGCATGTAGACCTATCATCTCACCATGGTAACAATGCATGTAGACCTATCATCTCATCATGGTAACAATGCATGTAGACCTATCATCTCACCATGGTAACAATGCATGTAGACCTATCATCTCATCATGGTAACAATGCATGTAGACCTATCATCTCACCATGGTAACAATGCATGTAGACCTATCATCTCATCATAGTGACAATGCATGTAGACCTATCATCTCACCATGGTAACAATGCATGTAGACCTATCATCTCATCATGGTAACAATGCATATAGACCTATCATCTCATCATGGCCATTTGCTGCAGCATAGTCTAGTCCAGGGTTTGCCAAACTCGGTCCTGGGGCCCCGCCACCCCCAATCTTTTAATTGTAAAGATTATATATTTTTAAATTGCAGCTGCAGAGTTTTGAAACAGCCTATCCCTTGAATATCATTGCTTTTAATCACTGCACGCACGAGCACTCTATCAGTCTTTCTCTCTCTACATGAACTCCATTCAAATTGCATCCAAAATAGATAATCCTGATCTAGATAGATTGAGTGCATTCAGAAAGTATTCAGACCCCTTTACTTTTTCCACTTTTTGTTTACGTTACAGCCTTATTCTAAAATTGATTACATTATTTTTTGCCTCATCAATCTACACACAATACCCCATAATGACAAAGCGAAAACAGGTTTTTAGACATTTCTGCTAATTTATTCAAAATAAAAAACAAAATTACCTTATTTACATAAGTATTCATACCATTTGCTATGAGAATCGAAATTGAGCTCAGGTGCATCATTTCCATTGATCATCCTTGTTTCTACAACTTGATTGGAGACCACCTGTGGTAAATTCAATTGATTGGACATGATTTGGAAAGGCACACAGCTGTCTATATAAGGTCCCACAGTTGACAGTGGATGTCAGAGCAAAAACCAAGCCATGAGATTGAAGGAATTGTCCGTAGAGCTCCGAGACAGGATTGTGTCGAGGCACAGATCTGGGGAAGGGTACCAAAACATTTCTGCAGCATTGAAGGTCCCCAAGAACACAGTGGCCTCCATCATTCTTATATGGAAGAAGTTTGGAACCACCAAGACTCTTCCTAGAGCTGGCCGCCCGGCCAAACTGAGCAATCGAGGGAGAAGGGCCTTGGTCAGGGAGGTGACCAAGAACCCGATGGTCACTCTGAAAGAGCTCCAGAGTTCCTCTGTGGAGATGGGAGAACCTTCCAGAAGGACAACCATCTCTGCAGCACTCCACCAATCAGGCCTTTATGGTAGAGTGGCCAGACGGAAGCCACTCCTCAGTAAAAGGCACATGACAGCCCGCTTGGAGTTTGCCAAAAGGCATCTAAAAGGCTCTCAGACCATGATAAACAAGTTTCTCTGGTCTGATGAAACCAAGATTGAACTCTTTGGCCTGAATGCCAAGTGTCACGTCGTGAGGAAACATGGCACCATCTCTACTGTGAAGCATGGTGGTGGCAGCATCATGCTGTGGGGATGTTTTTCAGCGACAGGGAGACTAGTCAGCAAAGCGAAATCCTTGATGAAAACCTGCTCCAGAGAGCTCAGGACCTCAGACTGGGGTGAAGGTTCACCTTCCAACACGACAACGACCCTAAGCACACAGCCAAGACAAAGCAGGAGTGGCTTCGGGACAAGTCTCTGAATGTCCTTGAGTGGCCCAGCCAGAGCCCAGACTTGAATCCGATTGAACACCTCAGGAGAGACCTGAAAATAGCTGTGCAGCAACGCTCCCCATCCAACCTGACAGAGCTCGAGAGGATCTACAGAGAAGAATGGGAGAATCTCCTCAAATACAGGTGTGCCAAGCTTGTAGCGTCAAACCCAAGAAGAATCAAGGTTGTAATCACTGCCAAAGGCGCTTCAACAAAGTACTGAGTAAAGGGTCTGAATACTTATGTAAATGTGATATTTCAGTTTATTATTTTTAATACATTTGCAAACATTTCTAAAAACCTGTTTTTCCTTTGTCATTATGGGGTATTGTGTGTAGATTGAGGAGGGGAAAAAACTATTTAATCCATTTTAGAATAAGGCTGTAACGTAACAAAATGTGGAAAAAGTCAAGGGGTCTGAATACTTTCCGAATGCACTGAATAGCCCTATATATAGATGTTCTAGCCTACCTCTTTCCGCTAATACATTAAATGCAGTATTAGCCTCATATTTAGCTAATTAATGATTGGTTATGCATAATAAGCTTCTAACTTATAGCATCGGTCTCTTGCGCAATACGCACGCACCTGTGCTCCGCTGACCTCTCTCTTTAAAAAACTCTCCTTAGCTCTTGGAGTCCCACGCAGGAAAAGCTAGACTAGAAATGCTTTCTGGACATTCTTTTTTTTTTTTTTGCATTTCTTATACCAATAGACTATTCGAAGAGGGACGCAAGCTCTTGTTTGCTGAATGTTAAATACAGCAGCCAATAGAACTCACGGGTAGTTTTAAAGAAGAGCGAACGTGTCATGGTGGTAGACTATAGCAGTTATTCATTCAGACCCATAACCATTCAATCTTCGTGACGAGAAGTGAAAGCCTTCTGCATCTAATTCCAGGGACTAATTGAAGGGGGCTGTCAATAGGAGATCGAGAGCGGGCATGTCCATGGAGAGTTTTCAAGTGTGTTGAGGTGTGTCCAGGAGTATGCAGATGAGTTCAGATGTGCCTCTCCAGGTGAGTGAGAGAGTACGGAGAAAAATGCACTCCATCCCACCTCGGTTATTTACATTAGAAACAAGAGTGGCCACCTGTGAACTGAGCTATAAATGTCTCCTATTCTATTCTACAATATTCAAACCAGAAATAGACTGAGTCACTGGGGATATGCATGATGGGGTTAAGAACACGAGGTTTGTGTTTTGATGCCGTGAGCTATGCGGCATGTTAGGCGTTTCATAATTCAGAGGCTGGTGGAGCGAGTGGCCGTCCTGCTAGTCACTAGCTTTCATCCACCTACGTACACTCAGAGGAGAGGAGAGGAGAGGAGAGGAGAGGAGAGGAGAGGAGAGGAGAGGAGAGGAGAGGAGAGGAGAGGAGAGGAGAGGAGAGGAGAGGAGAGGAGGCTCCACACTGCAGCCAGGCAGTGAGCATACTGCCAACACATGAATTCTTTACAGAAGGAAGTAGATATGGGGGGAAATCTATATTTTTCTCCCTCCCTCCCTCCCTCCCTCCCTCCCTCCCTCCCTCCCTCCCTCCCTCCCTCCCTCCCTCCCTCCCTCCCTCTCTCTCCACCTCCTCCTTCACTATCCCTCTCTCCCTCTCTCCCTCTCCTCCCCCTCTCCCCCTCTCACCCTCTCCCTCTCCTCCCTCTCTCCCTCTCCTCCCTCTCCCTCCCCTCCCTCTCCTCCCTCTCCCTCTCTCCCTCTCCTCCCTCTCTCCATCTCCCTCTCTCCCTCTCTCCCTCTCCTCCCTCTCCCTCTCTCCCTCCCTCTCCCTCTCTCTCCTCTCTCCCTCCCTCCCCTCTCTCCCTCCCTCCCTCCCTCTCTCCCTCCCTCTCCTCTCTCCCTCCCTCTCCTCCCTCTCCCTCTCTCCCTCCCTCCCTCTCTCTCTCCCTCCATAATTTAGCTAGCTACCCTCTAGTTATCAACTTCCCTCCATCTTTCACACTATCATTCCCTCCATCCCTCTGTCCCTCCCTCCATCAATCTAGCTAGCTCCACTCTCTGTAAGTATCAACAGCCTGGTCATATACCAAATGCTAGTGATTACACTTGGCCACTACATCACAGTGTTAGTGATTACACTTGGCCACTACACCAATGTGCTAGTGATTACACTTGGCCACTACATCACAGTGTTAGTGATTACACTTGGCCACCACAATACAGCGTTAGTGATTACACTTGGCCGCTACAATACAGCATTAGTGATTACACTTGGCCACCACAATACAGCATTAGTGATTACACTTGGCCACCACAATACAGCGTTAGTGATTACACTTGGCCACTACAATACATCGTTAGTGATTACGCTTGGCCACTACAATACAGTGTGTGGATGGAACAAGTACTGTGAGGGAAAAAAGTATTTGATCCCCTGCTGATTTTGTACGTTTGCCCACTGACAAAGACATGATCAGTCTATAATTTTAATGGTAAGTTTATTTGAACAGTGAGAGACAGAATAACAACAAAATAATCCAGAAAAACGCATGTCAAAAATGTTATAAATTGATTTGCATTTTAATGAGGGAAATAAGTATTTGACCCCCTCTCAATCAGAAAGATTTCTGGCTCCCAGGTGTCTTTTATACAGGACGAGCTGAGATTAGGAGCACACTCTTAAAGGGAGTGCTCCTAATCTCAGTTTGTTACCTGTATAAAAGACACCTGTCCACAGAAGCAATCAATCTATCAGATTCCAAACTCTCCACCATGGCCAAGACCAAAGAGCTCTTCAAGGATGTCAGGGACAAGATTGTAGACCTACACAAGGTTGGAATGGGCTACAAGACCATCGCCAATCAGCTTGGTGAGAAGGTGACAACAGTTGGTGCGATTATTTGCAAATGGAAGAAACACAAAATAACTGTCAATCTCCCTCGGCCTGGGGCTCCATGCGAGATCTCACCTCGTGGATGTCAGCTTCCTGCCTCCTGTTTGTCTCCGGGCCTCTAGAGGTCATCTGTGTTCCCCTCTGCCTTAGTTCTTCCTCGTGTGTCCTAATTAGCTTGATCCAGGTCACCTGTGCCTTGTTTCCCCTTGTGTATTTTAGCTGTGTGTTTTTCCCCTTGTTTCTCACTTGGTTATTGAGTCCTGGCTATGTGTCTCCTGCTTTGTTCCACCGTGTCTTTCCAAGTAAGGTTTTCTAAGTTATCTTTAGTTTGTTTTTCTCCCTCGTGGAGTTATTTTGTTTTGCCTCCTGTTTTGTTAACATACCTCTTTCTGAGAAGAACTTTTGTTGGACTATTTGTGAATGGCGAAGAACCTTTGTTTTTACATTAAATCTACTGGCCTGGAGTATTGCCTTGGGTGTTTCATTTGGGTCCTACTACACCTCCTCTGTGGCTAAGGGGTATACCCCCAGCTCTCCACATCTGAGACCGGAGTTCTAGCACGGCTTGTGACAGAATAACCAAGTCCATCATGGACCCAGAAACACTCAGTTCCCAGGACCTGTTGGCGGTGATCACTCGACATGAGGCTTCTTTCCAGCGCCATGAAGCCGTTCTCAGCCGACAAGAGGAGCTGATGGCTAGACATTCTCAACTCCTGGCCGAAATGATGAGTTCCCTTCACCAGCTCTTTGAACGCCTCCTTGGTCCTCCCTTCCCCCAGGTCACCTCCCCAGTGACGACAGGCCTTCTCGGTTGGCGGAGCCCCCGACTACCACCTCCCAAGCCCTTTTCTGGGGATCCAAGCTCTTGCCAGGGTTTCCTCACCCAATGCTCCCTCACCTTCGAGCTCCAATCCTCAAGTTTTCCCACAGACCGTTCCAAGATTGCCTACATCATTACCCTTCTTTCAGACAAGGCGCTCGCCTGGGCCTCTGCGGTGTGGCAGTCCCAGGAGGTCTGTTGTGATTCCCACGCTGCATTTGTAGAATAGTTCAAGCGGTGTTCGATCATCCTGTCAGTGGGCGGAGGCTTCTAAGCGCCTACTGTCTCTCCGTCAGGGCTCCCGAAGCACGGCAGATTTCGCCATTGATTTTCGGACCATAGCAGCAAGGAGCGGATGGAATGATGAAGCGCTGAGGGTCTGCTTTCAGGGAGGGTTATCTGAGCCCCTTCAAGATGAGTTAGCCACCCGAGAACCAGCTGGAGATCTCGAGTCCCTCATAGCCTTGGCCATCCGCCTGGACAATCGTCTAAGAGAGCGGAGAACGGCTCGCCGCCAGGTGTCTCAGTCCCAAGTTCCTCGGAGCAGCTCTGTTTCTCCTGTTTGGACTCCGTCATTCAGAGCTTCCCCGGCTCCTGAACTGCTCCAGGATTCCCCGGAGAGCATGCAGTTAGGCCGTTCCAGGCTTTCTCCCAATGAAAGGGAACGTCGCATGAGGGAGCGTCGGTGCCTCTACTGCGGGGTTGCCGGCCACTTCCGATCCACTTGCCCCGAGCTGGGAACGCCAGTCCCGCCCAGCTACAGGAGGGCTGTGATGGGGAGAATTAGAGCTCCTCCTACTAACGCTGTCCTGGCTATTCCAGCCACTCTGTCCTGGGAGGGCCACCAGCATCGGGTCCAGGCTATGATCGATTCCGGTGCCGCAGGGTGATTTCCTGGATGTAACCTTGGCTAAGGAACTTAAGATCCCTACCCAACTACTTCCTCATCCCCAGGCAGTTACAGCCTTAGATGGCAGACCTCTGGAACCAGGAAAGGTTACAGAGGCGACTCAGTCCCGCGACTTACCATCTCTCAACACCAGCAGGAGGGAAACCTTCTATCTCATTGACTCTCCCGAGTATCCTATTATCCTGGGTCACCCTTGGCTATGCAGACATAATCCCCAGATCGACTGGCCTACTGGCACCATTCCAAGCTGGGGGTCCCACTTGCCAACTCACCTGCATGCTTCAGAGTCCCTCAGCCCCTAGTACCCAGTTTCAAGAGTCTGTTGACGTCTCCTAGTCCCCAGTGTTTACCATCGGTTCAAGGCTGTGTTCAGCAAGGCCCGGGCTACTTCCTTACCGCCTCATCGCACGTATGACTGTGCCATTGATCTACTCCCTGGGTGCTGCCCTCCTAGAGGTCGGATCTTTTCCTTGTCCTCCCCGAGCACGCAGCTATGGACACCTACATTAAGGAGTCCTTGGCAGCCCGGCCTCATCCATGCCTCTACTTCCCGGCTGGGGCGGGCTTCTTTTTGTTGAAAAGAAGGACGGGGGTCTTAGGCCTTGTATTGATTACCGGGGACTCAACAAGATCGCGGTTCGAATCGATATCCTCTTCCTCTCATGGCCACTGCTTTTGAGCTGCTTCAAGGGGCTTCCATTTTTCTAAACTGGATCTCCGCAATGCTTACCATCTCGTCTGCGGATCCGGCAAGGTGACGAATGGAAGACGGCGTTCAACACGCCCACAGGGCACTATGAATATCGGGTGATGCCGTTCGGGCTCACCAATGCCCCCGCAGTATTCCAAGCCCTGATTAATGATGTTCTCCGGGATATGCTTAATCTGTTCGTCTTCGTGTACCTGGACGATATCCTCATCTTCTCGAGGTCACTGAAGGAGCATGAGGGGGCATGTTAGCCGGGCTCTCCAGAGGCTCCTTGACAATCACCTCTTATGTTAAACCTGAGAAGTGTGAATTTCATGTTTCTCAGACTCAGTTTCTCTCGGGTTTATTGTCACTCCCGGGCACCTAGAGATGGATCCCAAGAAGGTCGAAGCGGTCCGCAGCTGGCCCACACCTGCCACGGTCAAGGAGGTTCAACGGTTCATTGGCTTTTCTAACTTCTATCGGAAGTTCATCAAGAATTTCAGCTCAGTGGTAGCCCCCTTGACGACGCTTACCAAGGAGGAGGGACCAAGGTTCACTGGGGTCCGGAAGCAGCAGGGGCCTTCGAGGATCTCAAGCGCCGCTTCACGTCTGCTCCGATTCTGGTGACTCCTGACCCAGAAAGACCTTTCGTGGTGGAGGTGGACGCCTCAGAGGTGGGGGGTGGGAGCCGTCTGTCACAGAGGGGGTGAGATGGGAGATTACACCCCTGTGCCTTCATGTCTCGCCGCCTGTCTGAGGCCGAGCGCAACTACCACGTGGGGGATCTAGGAGTTGCTTGCAGTAAAACTGGCCTTGGAAGAGTGGCGCCATTGGCTTGAGGGGGCTCAGCACCCGCGTTCAGGTTCTCACAGACCACAAGAACCTGGAATATCTCCAACAGGCTAAGCGGATGAACCCTCGGCAAAGCACGATGGTCCCTTTTCTTTAATCGATTCCAGTTCCCTCCTGTCTTACCGACCTGGCACCAAGAACGTCAAGCCGGATGCCCTGTCTCGGAGCCTATTCTCCCGAGGTACAAGAGAAGCCCTTGGCATCGATTATTCCGAGGTCTAGGATCGTCGCACCCCTTCAGTGGGAACTAGAAAGAGGGGTACGAGAAGCCCTTGTCCATGAGCCCCGATCCAGGCGGTGGTCCTGCCCGGTCGCCTGTACGTGCTCTCTCTCTGTTCGGGCCCGCGTCTTGCAGTGGGGTCATGAGTCGCCCTTGACATGCCATCCAGGCAGTGCTCGCACACTGGAATTCCTCCGACGGCGGTTTTGGTGGCCGTCCATCAAGAAGGACGTGCAGGTCTATGTTGAGGCCTGCCCGGTGTGCAACCAGGGAAAGTCGATGCGCCAGCGACCCCAGGGGACTGCTCCATCCCTTACCTATTCCTCGAAGGCCATGGTCACACCTTTCTCTGGACTTTGTTACGGGACTTCCTCCATCCCAGGGCAACACCGTCATCCTAGTGATCGTTGGACCGGTTCTCTAAGGCTGCCGGTTTATTCCCCTGCCCAAGCTGCCCTCGGCTAAGGAGACTGCTGAGCTCCTCATGAACCATGTCTTCCGGATATTTGGCATTCCCCTGGACGTGGTCTCTGACCTGAGGTCCCCAATCTCGTCCCCGGTTTTGGGGGGCCTTCTGCAGGCTTATTGGGGCCACAGCCAGCCTATCGTCAGGGTTCCATCCAGAGTCTAATGGCCAAACGGAACGGATTAATCAGGATCCGGAGACCACCCTGCGGTGTATGGCGCCAGTAATCCCACGTCTTGGGCCACCTATATCATTTGGGCTGAATATGCCCACAACACCCTCCAGTCTTCAGCCACCGGATTGTCCCCTTCGAATGCCAGTTCGGTTACAACCCTCCATTATTTCCAGAGAAGAGGCGCAAGTTGGTGTTCCCTCGGCCCAGCGCTTTGTCCAACGCTGTAGGCGGACCTGGAAGAAGGCCAGGTGTATCCTCCTTCGGACCTCCCAGAGATACCAAAGTCAGGCTAATCGACACCGCCGGACGGCCTAGTTTCCGAGCTGGTCAGAGAGTTTGGTTGGCCACTAAGAACCTGCCCCCTCCGGGTCGAATCCAAGAAGCTTTCCCAGAGATACATCAGCCCCCTTTCCGCATTGCTAGAAAGGTTAACCCTGTTTCGTATCGTTTGGTTCTGCCTCGCTCCCTTAGAGTTAACCCCACTTTCCATGTTTCACTCCTTAAACCTGTCTTGTCTTCTCCTTTTGCCCCCCACGCAGACCCCCGCCACCTCCCAGGATCATTGACGGCCAGCCAGCCTACACAGTCCGCCGGATACTGGACTCCGGAGGGTCCAGAACTCTCTGCAGTATCTGGTGGACTGGGAGGGCTACGGGCCGAGGAGCGCTCCTGGGTTCCAGCCAGGGACATCCTGGACCCAGGTTTGATCCGAGATTTTGCACCCCGAGGCCAAGGTGTTCTGGAAGGAACGTCAGAGTCGTTCCTAGAGGAGGGGGTCCTGTCAGCTTCCTGCCTCCTGTTTGTCTCCCGGGCCTCTAGAGGTCATCTGTGTTCCCCTCTGCCTTAGTTCTTCCTCGTGTGTCCTAATTAGCTTGATCCAGGTCACCTGTGCCTTGTTTCCCCTTGTGTATTTTAGCTGTGTGTTTTCCCTTGTTTCTCACTTGGTTATTGAGTCCTGGCTATGTGTCTCCTGCTTTGTTCCACCGTGTCTTTCCAAGTAAGGTTTTCTAAGTTATCTTTAGTTTGTTTTTCTCCCCTCGTGGAGTTATTTTGTTTTGCCTCCTGTTTTGTTAACATACCTCTTTCTGAGAAGAACTTTTGTTGGACTATTTGTGAATGGCGAAGAACCTTTGTTTTTACTTAAATCTACTGGCCTGGAGTATTGCCTTGGGTGTTTCATTTGGGTCCTACTACACCTCCTCTGTGGCTAGGGGTATTACCCCCAGCTCTCCACATCTGAGACCGGAGTTCTAGCACGGCTTGTGACAGTGGAGTTGCAATGATCATGAGATCGGTGAGGAATCAGCCCAGAACTACACGGGAGGATCTTGTCAATGATCTCAAGGCAGCTGGGACCATAGTCACCAAGAAAACAATTGGTAACACACTACGCCGTGAAGTACTGAAATCCTGCAGAGCCCGCAAGGTCCCCCTGCTCAAGAAAGCACATACACAGGCCCGTCTGAAGTTTGCCAATGAACATCTGAATGATTCAGAGGAGAACTGGGTGAAAGTGTTGTGGTCAGATGAGACCAAAATTGAGCTATTTGGCATCAACTCAACTCGCTGTGTTTGGAGGAGGAGGAATGCTGCCTATGACCCCAAGAACACCATCCCCACCGTCAAACATAGAGGTGGAAACATTATGCTTTGGGGGTGTCTTTCTGCTAAGGGACAGGACAACTTCACCGCATCAAAGGGACGATGGACGGGCCATGTACCGTCAAATCTTGGGTGAGAACCTCCTTCCCTCAGCCAGGGCATTGAAAATGGGTCGTGGATGGGTATTCCAGCATGACAATGACCCAAAACACACGGCCAAGGCAACAAAGGAGTGGCTCAAGAAGCAGTACATTAAGGTCCTGGAGTGGCCTAGCCAGTCTCCAGACCTTAATCCCATAGAAAATCTATTGAGGGAGCTGAAGGTTCGAGTTGCCAAACGTCAGCCTCGCAACCTTAATGACTTGGAGAAGATCTGCAAAGAGGAGTGGGACAAAATCCCTCCTGAGATGTGTGCAAACCTGGTGGCCAACTACAAGAAACGTCTGACCTCTGTGATTGCCAACAAGGGTTTTGCCACCAAGTACTAAGTCATGTTTTGCAGAGGGGGTCAAATACTTATTTCCCTCATTAAAATGCAAATCAATTGATAACATTTCTGACATGCGTTTTTCTGGATTTTTTGGTTGTTATTCTGTCTCTCACTGTTCAAATAAACCTACCATTAAAATTATAGACTGATCATGTCTCATGTCTTTGTCAGTGGGCAAACGTACAAAATCAGCGGGGTTTCAAATAATGTTTTCCCTCACTGTACATGCTATACGCAATACATTTAAGAACATTATCAGGAAGCACTGGTACATTATTGACACTGACCCAAAACTGAAGCCTATATTTAAATATCCCCTACGTATGGTCTTTAAAAGCCCCCCAAAGTGAGAGACATTGTGGTCTGATTACCCCCCAGAGAAAAGGGAAACCTTCTTGGACAAGGTACCGGAGGGGAATTACAAATGTGGTCAATGTGCTCAATGCAGTTTCACATATAAATGTGACTCATTCACCCACTACTGCACAGGACAAAGATTCAAGATCAAAGGCCTGATTACCTGCATGTCCACCAATGTTGATCTGGGGGAAGGGTACCAAAAAATGTCTGCAGCATTGAAGGTCCCCAAGAACACAGTGGCCTCCATCATTCTTAAATGGAAGAAGTTTGGAACCACCAAGAGTCTTCCTAGAGCTGGCCGCCAGATCAAACTGAGCAATCGGGGGAGAAGGGCCTTGGTCAGGGAGGTGACCAAGAACCCGATGGTCACTCTGACAGAGCTCCAGAGTTCCTCTGTGGAGATGGGAGAACCTTCCAGAAGGACAACCATCTCTGCAGCACTCCACCAATTAGGCCTTTATGGTAGAGTGGCCAGACGGAAGCCACTCCTCAGTAAAAGGCACATGACAGACTGCTTGGAGTTTGCCAAAAGGCACCTAAAGACTCTCAGACCATGAGAAACAAGATTCTCTGGTCTGATGAACCAAGATTGAACTCTGGAGTAAACCTGGCACCATCTCTACGGTGAAGCATGGTGGTGGCAGCATCATGCTGTGGGGATGTTTTTCAGCGGCAGGGACTGGGAGACTAGTCAGGATCGAGGGAAAGATGAACTGAGCAAAGCACAGAGAGATCCTTGATAAAAAAACCTGCTCCAGAGCGCTCAGGACCTCAGACTGGGGCGAAGGTTCACCTTCCAACAGGACAACAACCCTAAGCACACAGCCAAGCCAACGCAGGAGTGGCTTCGTGACAAGTCTCTGAATGTCCTTGAGTGGCACCAGCCAGAGCCCGGCCTTGAACCCGATCGAACGTCTCTGGAGAGACGTGATGGAAATTTCTGTTAAACCTTTATTATGCTTGTGTACTAGAAGCTCTTTCTTCTAGCCTAGTTGCTTAGCCATTCATTCTGAGATGGTTGACATAACTAGATCACATGAGATGGGATTGTGTGTGCATGGGTACGGCCCTGTTTCATAACCGTTCTGTGGATGGAGCATTGGAACCTAGATTTAGGGAAGTATGGACATTATGTCTGGGCGAACAGCCAAGAGCTGGCAGGCGAGACCTATGGTTTCCTGCTAGTCAAAGAACCGGTTCCTTCTCTTTAATCTACTGAAACCAGAGCAAAGTGTTAAATGCTGCATACTAATGATAAAGCTGTTGCTGGGCAAAAGGTTCAAACCTGTTGTGTGTATGTGTGTGGGGGGGTCAAGCCCCACATCATCTAGGCAGACAGTGAAAGACGCTTGCTTGCTCGGAGTCAAGGGGTCATTCATCTACTTTATGAGGAACTATGTTTTAGGGAGATTTCCTGTTGTTTTAACACCTATTGTCCTCAGAATGAGACGACCTTTTTTCACAGTTAGTCTGCTCCCTGTACCCCAGTTTCGTCTCATTGTCCAGCACATACACACACCAAGGATCACAAGTTTTGTACATGCTTGCATGAGATGGCTTGCCTATATAAGGTTTTCTGTACTCCTCATGTCATCGGAGCTCTCTGGCGTGCACGACCGACCAGCTCCATTATTGCAATAATTAATTAGTAAATAAAGTATAATTGATTGAAAAAAGAACTCTCCTTATTGGGTAGAATTTCCAAGGCAAGAGACCTGGAAGTAGCTGTGCAGCGACGCTCCCCATCCAACCTGACAGAGCTCGAGAGGATCTGCAGAGAAGAATGGGGAGAAACTCCCCAAATACAGGTGTGCCACAAGCTTGTAGCTTCATACCCAAGAAGACTCGATGCTGTAATCGCTGCCAAAGGCGCTTCAACAAAGTACTGAGTAAAGGGTCTGAATACTTACGTAAATGTAATATTTCAATTTTTTGTTTTTTTTGCAAAAATTTCTAAAAACCTGTTTTTGATTTGTCATTATGGGGTATTGTGTGTAGATTGAGGAGGGGATTTGTAAGTCACTCTGGATAAGAGCGTCTGCTAAATGACGTAAATGTAAATGGGAAAAAAACGATTTCATCCATTTTAGAATAAGGCTGCAACGTAACAAAATGTGGAAAAAGTCAAGGGGTCTGAATACTTTCTGAATGCACTGTACATACTACATTACCCACCGGCTGGCCAATCCATGCATACATACTACATTACCCACCGGCTGGCCAATCCATGCATACATACTACTTTACCCACTGGCCAATCCTAACCACAGCCAATCAAGAAAAGGATCACAGACTAATGCCAACTGAACTGTCAACTGTCAATGATATCATACGTTCTATAAAGAGTTAATGTGATAGCCCAGTGGCAGTACGTTCTATAAAGAGTTAATGTGATAGCCCAGTGGCAGTACGCTCTATAAAGAGTTAATGTGATAGCCCAGTGGCAGTACGTTCTATAAAGAGTTAATGTGATAGCCCAGTGGCAGTACGTTCTATAAAGAGTTAATGTGATAGCCCAGTGGCAGTACGTTCTATAAAGAGTTAATGTGATAGCCCAGTGGCAGTACGTTCTATAAAGAGTTAATGTGATAGCCCAGTGGCAGTACGTTCTATAAAGAGTTAATGTGATAGCCCAGTGGCAGTACGTTCTATAAAGAGTTAATGTGGTAGCCCAGTGGCAGTACGCTCTATAAAGAGTTAATGTGATAGCCCAGTGGCAGTACGTTCTATAAAGAGTTAATGTGATAGCCCAGTGGCAGTACGTTCTATAAAGAGTTAATGTGATAGCCCAGTGGCAGTACGTTCTATAAAGAGTTAATGTGATAGCCCAGTGGCAGTACGCTCTATAAAGAGTTAATGTGGTAGCCCAGTGACAGTACGTTCTATAAAGAGTTAATGTGATAGCCCAGTGGCAGTACGTTCTATAAAGAGTTAATGTGATAGCCCAGTGGCAGTACGTTCTATAAAGAGTTAATGTGATAGCCCAGTGGCAGTACGTTCTATAAAGAGTTAATGTGATAGCCCAGTGGCAGTACGCTCTATAAAGAGTTAATGTGATAGCCCAGTGGCAGTACGCTCTATAAAGAGTTAATGTGATAGCCCAGTGGCAGTACGCTCTATAAAGAGTTAATGTGATAGCCCAGTGGCAGTATGTTCTATAAAGAGTTAATGTGATAGCCCAGTGGCAGTACGTTCTATAAAGAGTTAATGTGATAGCCCAGTGGCAGTACGCTCTATAAAGAGTTAATGTGATATGACAGAACGTTCTATAAAGAGTTAATGTGATAGCCCAGTGGCAGTACGTTCTATAAAGAGTTAATGTGATAGCCAAGTGGCAGTACGTTCTATAAAGAGTTAATGTGATAGCCCAGTGGCAGATACGTTCTATAAAGAGTTAATGTGATAGCCCAGTGGCAGTACGCGCTATAAAGAGTTAATGTGATAGCCCAGTGGCAGTACGTTCTATAAAGAGTTAATGTGATAGCCCAGTGGCAGTACGTTCTATAAAGAGTTAATGTGATAGCCCAGTGGCAGTACGCCTATAAAGAGTTAATGTGATAGCCCAGTGGCAGTACGTTCTATAAAGAGTTAATGTGATAGCCCAGTGGCAATACGTTCTATAAAGAGTTAATGTGATAGCCCAGTGGCAGTACGTTCTATAAAGAGTTAATGTGATAGCCCAGTGGCAATGCGTTCTATAAAGAGTTAATGTGATAGCCCAGTGGCAGTACGTTCTATAAAGAGTTAATGTGGTAGCCCAGTGGCAGTACGCTCTATAAAGAGTTAATGTGATAGCCCAGTGGCAGTACGTTCTATAAAGAGTTAATGTGATAGCCCAGTGGCAGTACGTTCTATAAAGAGTTAATGTGATAGCCCCAGTGGCAGTACGCTTTCTATAAAGAGTTAATGTGATAGCCCAGTGGCAGTACGTTCTATAAAGAGTTAATGTGATAGCCCAGTGGCAGTATCGTTCTATAAAGAGTTAATGTGATAGCCCAGTGGCAGTACGTTCTATAAAGAGTTAATGTGATAGCCCAGTGGCAGTACGCTCTATAAAGAGTTAATGTGGTAGCCCAGTGACAGTCACGTTCTACAAAGAGTTAATGTGATAGCCCAGTGGCAGTACGCTCTATAAAGAGTTAATGTGATAGCCCAGTGGCAGTACGCTCTATAAAGAGTTAATGTGATAGCCCAGTGGCAGTACGTTCTATAAAGAGTTAATGTGATAGCCCAGTGGCAGTACGTTCTATAAAGAGTTAATGTGATAGCCCAGTGGCAGTACGTTCTATAAAGAGTTAATGTGATAGCCCAGTGGCAGTACGCTCTATAAAGAGTTAAGTGTGATATGACAGAACGTTCTATAAAGAGTTAATGTGATAGCCCAGTGGCAGTACGTTCTATAAAGAGTTAATGTGATAGCCAAGTGGCAGTACGTTCTATAAAGAGTTAATGTGATAGCCCAGTGGCAGTACGTTCTATAAAGAGTTAATGTGATAGCCCAGTGGCAGTAATGCGTCTATAAAGAGTTAATGTGATAGCCCAGTGGCAGTACATTCTATAAAGAGTTAATGTGATAGCCCAGTGGCAGTACGTTCTATAAAGAGTTAATGTGATAGCCCCCAGTGGCAGTACGTTCTATAAAGAGTTAATGTGATAGCCCAGTGGCAGTACGCTCTATAAAGAGTTAATGTGGTAGCCCAGTGACAGTACGTTCTATAAAGAGTTAATGTGATAGCCCAGTGGCGAGTACGCTCTATAAAGAGTTAATGTGATAGCCCAGTGGCAGTACGCTCTATAAAGAGTTAATGTGATAGCTCAGTGGCAGTATGTTCTATAAAGAGTTAATGTGATAGCCCAGTGGCAGTATCGTTCTATAAAGAGTTAATGTGATAGCCCAGTGGCAGTACGTTCTATAAAGAGTTAATGTGATGCCCAGTGGCAGTATGCTCTATAAAGAGTTAATGTGATAGCCCAGTGGCAGTATCGTTCTATAAAGAGTTAATGTGTGATAGCCCAGTGGCAGTAACGTTCTATAAAGAGTTAATGTGATAGCCCAGTGGCAGTACGCTCTATAAAGAGTTAATGTGATAGCCCAGTGGCAGTATGCTCTATAAAGAGTTAATGTGGTAGCCCAGTGGCAGTACGCTCTATAAAGAGTTAATGTGATAGCCCAGAGGCAGTACGTTCTATAAAGAGTTAATGTGATAGCCCAGTGGTAGTATGTTCTATAAAGAGTTAATGTGATAGCCCAGTGGCAGTACATTCTTTAAAGAGTTAATGTGATAGCCCAGTGGCAGTACATTCTATAAAGAGTTAATGTGATAGCCCAGTGGCAGTACGTTCTATAAAGAGTTACTGTGATAGCCCAGTGGCAGTACGTTCTATAAAGAGTTACTGTGATAGCCCAGTGGCAGTATGTTCTATAAAGAGTTAATGTGATAGCCCAGTGACAGTATGTTCTATAAAGAGTTAATGTGATAGCCCAGTGGCAGTACGCTCTATAAAGAGTTAATGTGATAGCCCAGTGGCAGTAACGTTCTATAAAGAGTTAATGTGATAGCCCAGTGGCAGCACGTTCTATAAAGAGTTAATGCAATAGCCCAGTGGCAGTACGCCTATAAAGAGTTAATGTGATAGCCCAGTGGCAGTACGTTCTATAAAGAGTTAATGTGATAGCCCAGTGGCAGTAATCGTTCTATAAAGAGTTAATGTGATAGCCCAGTGGCAGTACGTTCTATAAAGAGTTAATGTGAGCAGCCCAGTGGCAGTGCACGTTCTATAAAGAGTTAATGTGATAGCCCAGTGGCAGTACGTTCTATAAAGAGTTAATGATAGCCCAGTGGCAGATACGTTCTATAAAGAGTTAATGTGACAGCCCAGTGGCAGTACGTTCTATAAAGAGTTAATGTGATAGCCCAGTGGCAGTACGTTCTATAAAGAGTTAATGTGATAGCCCAGTGGCAGTATGTTCTATAAAGAGTTAATGTGGTAGCCCAGTGGCAGTACGTTCTATAAAGAGTTAATGTGATAGCCCAGTGGCAGTACGCTCTATAAAGAGTTAATGTGATAGCCCAGTGGCAGTACGTTCTATAAAGAGTTAATGTGATAGCCCAGTGGCAGTACGTTCTATAAAGAGTTAATGTGATGGCCCAGTGGCAGTACGCTCTATAAAGTTAATGTGATAGCCCAGTGGCAGTATGTTCTATAAAGAGTTAATGTGACAGCCCAGTGGCAGTAACGTTCTATAAAGAGTTAATGTGATAGCCCAGTGGCAGTACGTTCTATAAAGAGTTACTGTGATATGACAGAACGTTCTATAAAGAGTTACTGTGATATGACAGAACGTTCTATAAAGCATTACTGTGATATGACAGAACGTTCTATAAAGAGTTCCTGTGATATGACAGAACGTTCTATAAAGAGTTACTGTGATATGACAGAACGTTCTATAAAGCATTACTGTGATATGACAGAACGTTCTATAAAGAGTTCCTGTGATATGACAGAACGTTCTATAAAGAGTTCCTGTGATATGACAGAACGTTCTATAAAGAGTTCCTGTGATATGACAGAACGTTCTATAAAGAGTTCCTGTGATATGACAGAACGTTCTATAAAGAGTTACTGTGATATGACAGAACGTTATATAAAGAGTTCCTGTGATATGACAGAACGTTCTATAAAGAGTTAATGTGATATGACAGAACGTTCTATAAAGAGTTACTGTGATATGACAGAACGTTCTATAAAGAGTTACTGTGATATGACAGAACGTTCTATAAAGAGTTACTGTGATATGACAGAACGTTCTATAAAGAGTTAATGTGATATGACAGAACGTTCTATAAAGAGTTCCTGTGATATGACAGAACGTTCTATAAAGAGTTACTGTGATATGACAGAACGTTCTATAAAGAGTTACTGTGATATGACAGAACGTTCTATAAAGCATTACTGTGATATGACAGAACGTTCTATAAAGAGTTCCTGTGATATGACAGAACGTTCTATAAAGCGTTACTGTGATATGACAGAACGTTCTATAAAGAGTTACTGTGATATGACAGAACGTTCTATAAAGAGTTACTGTGATATGACAGAACGTTCTATAAAGAGTTCCTGTGATATGACATAACGTTCTATAAAGAGTTACTGTGATATGACAGAACGTTCTATAAAGAGTTCCTGTGATATGACAGAACGTTCTATAAAGAGTTACTGTGATATGACAGAACGTTCTATAAAGAGTTCCTGTGATATGACATAACGTTCTATAAAGAGTTCCTGTGATATGACATAACGTTCTATAAAGAGTTCCTGTGATATGACATAACGTTCTATAAAGAGTTCCTGTGATATGACAGAACGTTCTATAAAGCATTACTGTGATATGACAGAACGTTCTATAAAGAGTTCCTGTGATATGACAGAACGTTCTATAAAGCATTACTGTGATATGACATAACGTTCTATAAAGAGTTCCTGTGATATGACATAACGTTCTATAAAGAGTTCCTGTGATATGACATAACGTTCTATAAAGAGTTCCTGTGATATGACAGAACGTTCTATAAAGAGTTAATGTGATATGACAGAACGTTCTATAAAGAGTTACTGTGATATGACATAACGTTCTATAAAGAGTTCCTGTGATATGACAGAACGTTCTATAAAGAGTTAATGTGATATGACATAACGTTCTATAAAGAGTTCCTGTGATATGACATAACGTTCTATAAAGAGTTCCTGTGATATGACATAACGTTCTATAAAGAGTTCCTGTGATATGACAGTGCCACTGATAGGATAGAGTCCCATTACACCCCAGATAATAAGGAAGGAAGGCAGTGTGCTGAACTACAGTCTGCTCTCTATGATGCTGTCTACTGTAACAGTGATCCTACTGCAGATTGTCTATACTGATGTAACAGTGATCCTACTGCAGATTGTCTATACTGATGTAACAGTGATCCTACTGCAGATTGTCTATACTGATGTAACAGTGATCCTACTGCAGATTGTCTATACTGATGTAACAGTGATCCTACTGCAGATTGTCTATACTGATGTAACAGTGATCCTACTGCAGATTGTCTATACTGATGTAACAGTGATCCTACTGCAGATTGTCTATACTGATGTAACAGTGATCCTACTGCAGATTGTCTATGATGCTGTAACAGTGATCCTACTGCAGATTGTCTATGATGCTGTAACAGTGATCCTACTGCAGATTGTCTATGATGCTGTAACAGTGATCCTACTGCAGATTGTCTATGATGCTGTAACAGTGATCCTACTGCAGATTGTCTATACTGATGTAACAGTGATACTACTGCAGATTGTCTATGCAGATATGGGTATGCAGACCATACTATAGACCATACTATAGACTGACCATACTACAGACCATACTACAGACCATACTACAGACCATACTATAGACCATAGTACAGACCATACTACAGACCATACTACAGACCATACTACAGACCATACTACAGACCATACTACAGACCATACTACAGACCATACTATAGACCATAGTACAGACCATACTACAGACCATACTACAGACCATAGTACAGACCATACTACAGACCATACTACAGACCATACTACAGACCATACTACAGACCACACTACAGACCATAGTACAGACCATACTATAGACCATAGTACAGACCATACTACAGACCATACTACAGACCATACTACAGACCATACTACAGACCATACTACAGACCATACTACAGACCATACTATAGACCATAGTACAGACCATACTACAGACCATACTACAGACCATACTACAGACCATACTACAGACCATACTACAGACCATACTACAGACCATACTACAGACCATACTATAGACCATACTACAGACCATACTACAGACCATACTACATACCATACTACAGACCATACTACAGACCATACTACGGACCATACTACAGACCATACTACAGACCATACTACAGACCATACTACAGACCATACTACAGACCATACTATAGACCATAGTACAGACCATACTACGGACCATACTACAGACCATACTACAGACCATACTACAGACCATACTACAGACCATACTATAGACCATAGTACAGACCATACTACGGACCATACTACAGACCATACTACAGACCATACTACAGACCATACTACAGACCATACTATAGACCATACTATAGACCATACTACAGACCATACTACAGACCATACTACAGACCATACTACAGACCATACTACAGACCATACTACAGACCACACTACAGACTGACCATACTACAGACCATACTACAGACCATACTACAGACCATACTACAGACCATACTACAGACCATACTACAGACCACACTACAGACTGACCATACTACAGACCATACTACAGACCATACTACAGACCATACTACAGACCATACTACTGACCATACTACAGACCATACTACAGACCATACTACAGACCATACTACAGACCATACTACAGACCATACTACAGACCACACTACAGACTGACCATACTACAGACCATACTACAGACCATACTATAGACCATACTACAGACCATACTACAGACCATACTACAGACCATACTACAGACCATACTATATACCATACTACAGACCATACTACAGACCATACTACTGACCATACTACAGACCATACTACTGACCATACTACAGACCATACTACTGACCATACTACAGACCATACTACAGACCATACTACAGACCATACTATAGACCATACTACAGACCATACTACTGACCATACTACAGACCATACTACAGACCACACTACAGACCATACTACAGACCATACTATAGACCATACTACAGACCATACTACATACCATACTATAGACCATACTACAGACCATACTACAGACCATACTACAGACCATACTATAGACCATACTACAGACCACACTACAGACCATACTACAGACCACACTACAGACTTACCATACTACATACCATTCTATAGACCATACTACAGACCATACTACAGACCATACCATAGACCATACTATAGACCATACTACAGACCATACTACAAACCATACTACAGACCATACTACAGACCATACTACAGACCATACTACATACCATTCTATAGACCATACTACAGACCATACTACAGACCATACTACAGACCATACCATAGACCATACTATAGACCATACTACAGACCATACTACAAACCATACTACAGACCATACCATAGACCATACTATAGACCATACTACAGACCATACTACAGACCATACTACAGACCATACTATAGACCATACTACAGACCATACTACAAACCATACTACAGACCATACTACAGACCATACTACAGACCATACTACATACCATACTACAGACCATACTACAGACCATACTACAGACCATACTACAGACCACACTACAGACCATACCATAGACCATACTACAGACCATACTACAGACCATACTACAAACCATACTACAGACCATACCATAGACCATACTACAGACCATACTACAGACCATACTACAGACCATACTACAGACCATACTACAGACCATACTACAGACCATACTATAGACCATACTACAGACCATACTATAGACCATACTACAGACCATACTACAGACCATACTACGGACCATACTACAGACTGACCATACTATAGACCATACTACAGACCATACTATAGACCATACTACAGACCATACTATAGACCATACTACAGACCATACTACATACCATACTATAGACCATACTACAGACCATACTACAGACCATACTACAGACCATACTATAGACCATACTACAGACCATACTACGGACCACACTACAGACCATACTACAGACCACACTACAGACTTACCATACTACATACCATTCTATAGACCATACCACAGACCATACTACAGACCATACTACAGACTGACCATACTACAGACCATACTATAGACCATACTACAGACCATACAATAGACCATACTACAGACCATACTACAGACCATACTACAGACCATACCATAGACCATACTACAGACCATACTACAGACCATACTATAGACCACACTACAGACCATACTACAGACCATGCTACAGACCATACTACAGACCGTACTACAGACCATACTACAGACCATACTACAGACCATACTACAGACTGACCATACTACAGACCATACTACAGACCATACTATAGACCATACTATAGACCATACTACAGACCATACTACAGACCATACTACAGACCATACTACAGACTGACCATACTACAGACCATACTACAGACCATACTATAGACCATACTATAGACCATACTACAGACCATACTACAGACTGACCATACTACAGACCATACTACAGACCATACTATAGACCATACTACAGACCATACTACAGACCATACTATAGACCATACTACAGGCCATACTACAGACCATACTACAGACCACACTACAGACCATACTACAGACCATACTACAGACCATACTACAGACTGACCATACTATAGACCATACTATAGACCATACTACAGACCATACTACAGACCATACTACAGACCATACTACAGACTGACCATACTATAGACCATACTATAGACCATACTACAGACCATACTATAGACCATACTACAGACCATACTACAGACCATACTATAGACCATACTACAGACCATACTATAGACCATACTACAGACCATACTATAGACCATACTACAGACCATACTACAGACCATACTACAGACCATACTACAGACCATACTATAGACCATACTACAGACCATACTACAGACCATACTATAGACCATACTACAGACCATACTACAGACCATACTACAGACCATACTACAGACCATACTACAGACCATACTACAGACCATACTACAGACCATACTATAGACCATACTACAGGCCATACTACAGGCCATACTACAGACCATAATATAGACCATACTACAGACCATACTACAGACCATACTACAGACCATACTATAGACCATACTACAGGCCATACTACAGACCATACTACATACCATACTACAGACCATACTACAGACCATACTACATACCATACTACAGACCATACTACATACCATACTACATACCATACTACAGACCATACTATAGACCATACTACAGACCATACTACAGACCATACTACAGACCATACTACAGACCATACTACATACCATACTACAGACCATACTACAGACCATACTATATACCATACTACAGACCATACTACAGACCATACTACAGACCATACTACAGACCATACTACAGACCATACTACAGACCATACTACAGACCATACTACAGACCATACTACAGACCATACTACAGACCATACTACATACCATACTACAGACCATACTACAGACCATACTACAGACCATACTATATACCATACTACAGACCATACTACAGACCATACTACAGACCATACTACAGACCATACTACAGACCATCACTACAGACCATACTACAGACCATACTACAGACCATACTACAGACCATACTACATACCATACTACAGACCATACTACAGACCATACTATATACCATACTACAGACCATACTACAGACCATACTACAGACCATACTACAGACCACACTACAGACCATACTATAGACCATACTACAGGCCATACTACAGACCATACTATAGACCATACTACAGACCATACTACAGACCATACTACAGACCATACTACAGACCATACTATAGACCATACTACAGACCACACTACAGACCATACTATAGACCATACTACAGGCCATACTACAGACCATACTACAGACCATACTACAGACCATACTACAGACCATACTACATACCATACTACAGACCATACTACAGACCATACTATATACCATACTACAGACCATACTACAGACCATACTACAGACCATACTACAGACCACACTACAGACCATACTATAGACCATACTACAGGCCATACTACAGACCATACTATAGACCATACTACAGACCATACTACAGACCATACTACAGACCACACTACAGACCATACTATAGACCATACTACAGGCCATACTACAGACCATACTACAGACCATACTATAGACCACACTACAGACCATACTACAGACCATACTATGGTAAAGTTGAGGGAATAGTAAGACTGGGGAAAGGGACATGATCTGAACACTTAGTGGACTGAAGGATCTTCTGATCAGAGATCAGGGTCATATAGATGACTTGACATAATGACATGTGATGATGGCATGCATGATGGTAACATGGATATATTGATTACTGATCACCTACCAGACGAGGCCTCCAGTCTCTCCAGCCGGCTGATTAACCAATCCAACGAGGCGGAGAACTGGGCACAATTCTTCCTGTTGCCCCTTATCAACGCAGCTAGACGACAAGAGGGAGGAGAGGAGAGGAGATGAAGAAAGAGTGAAAGATTGAGAGTGATCCAGAGAGAAAGGGATTGAGAGGAATTGAGAGTGATCCAGAGAGAAAGGGATTGAGAGGAATTGAGAGAGTGATCCAGAGAGAAGGGGATTGAGAGGAATTGAGAGTGATACAGAGAGAAAGGGATTGAGAGGAATTGAGAGAGTGATCCAGAGAGAAGGGGATTGAGAGGAATTGAGAGTGATACAGAGAGAAAGGGATTGAGAGGAATTGAGAGTGATCCAGAGAGAAAGGGATTGAGAGGAATTGAGAGAGTGATCCAGAGAGAACGGGATTGAGAGGAATTGAGAGAGTGATACACAGAGGTCCAGAAAGGTGGACATAGAGATCAAGAGAAGGAGGAAGGGTACAGGAGGGAACAGACTTTAAAAACAGAACACGTGCATTTGACAAGCAGTATATTCCCTTCATTGGCTCCAGTACAGTCATTAGAATACATTACAGTGAGACAAACAAGGCATCCAGATTAGCATCAGTTAGGGCTGAGGGCTGAGGCAGCAACGAGGCAGCATGGAACCATTAGCATCAGTTAGGGCTGAGGACTGAGGCAGCAACGAGGCAGCATGGAACCATTAGCATCAGTTAGGGCTGAGGGCTGAGGCAGCAACGAGGCAGCATGGAACCATTAGCATCAGTTAGGGCTGAGGGCTGAGGCAGCAGCACGTGGCAGAAGACCAGCTGCCGCTTTAAACAGCAGTCAGCCAGTCAGTTAATCAGCCAGCCAGTCAGTCAGACAGACAGCCAGTCAGTCAGCCAGTTAGTCAGCCAGTCAGTTAATCAGCCAGCCAGTCAGTCAGCCAGTCAGATAATCAGCCAGTCAGCCATTCAGTCAGTTAATCAGCCAGTCAGTCAGTTAGTCAGTCAGCCAGTTAGTTAATCAGCCAGTCAGTCAGCCAGTCAGTTAATCAGCCAGTCAGTCAGCCAGCAGTCAGCCAGTCAGTTAATCAGCCAGTCAGTCAGTCAGCCAGTCAGTCAGCAGTCAGTCAGCCAGCCAGTCAGTTAATCAGCCAGTTAGTCAGCCAGTCAGTTAATCAGCCAGCCAGTCAGCCAGACAGACAGCCAGTCAGTCAGCCAGTTAGTCAGCCAGTCAGTTAATCAGCCAGCCAGTCAGCCAGACAGACAGCCAGCCAGCAGCCAGTCAGTCAGTCAGTCAGCCAGTCAGCCAGTCAGTCAGCCAGTTAATCAGCCAGTCAGTCAGTTAATCAGTCAGTTAGTGAGCTAATCAGCCAGTCAGCCATTCAGTCAGTTAATCAGCTAGTCAGTCAGTTAGTCAGTCAGTCAGTTAATCAGTCAGCCAGTCAGTCAGCCAGTCAGTCAGCCAGTCAGTCAGTCAGTCAGTCAGTCAGTCAGTCAGTCAGTCAGTCAGTCAGTCAGTCAGTCAGTCAGCCAGTCAGTCAGTCAGCCAGTCAGTCAGTCAGTCAGTCAGTCAGTCAGTCAGTCAGTCAGCCAGTCAGTCAGTCAGTCAGCCAGTTGCTGATGGCAGTTAGCTTGACATGGCAGAAGTCACCAGAGAGGGTAGTATAGTGTAGCCATCTAGCAGACTCTTATTAAGGATTTATGCTGTGCTGCTGCTGATACTGTTTCTATTCCTCCTCCTCTCCTCTCCTCTCCTCTCCTCTCCTCTCCTCTCCTCTCCTCTCCTCTCCTCTCCTCTCCTTCTCTGTCCACCTCTCTCCTCTCTTCCTCTCTCTTCGCCTCTCCATCTCTCCTCTCCTTCTCTGTCCACCTCTCTCCTCTCCTCTCCTTCTCTGTCCACCTCTCTCCTCTCCTCTCCTCTCCTTCTCTGTCCACCTCTCTCCATCTCTCCTCTCCTTCTCTGTCCACCTCTCTCCTCTCCATCTCTCCTCTCCATCTCTCCTCTCCTTCTCTGTCCACCTCTCTCCTCTCCTCTCCATCTCTCCTCTCCTCTCCTTCTCTGTCCACCTCTCTCCTCTCTTCCTCTCTCCTCTCCTCTCCTTCTCTGTCCACCTCTCTCCTCTCTTCCTCTCTCTTCTCCTCTCCATCTCTCCTCTCCTTCTCTGTCCACCTCTCTCCTCTCTTCCTCTCTCTTCTCCTATCCATCTCTCCTCTCCTTCTCTGTCCACCTCTCTCCTCTCCTCTCCATCTCTCCTCTCCTCTCCTTCTCTGTCCACCTCTCTCCTCTCTTCCTCTCTCCTCTCCTCTCCTTCTCTGTCCACCTCTCTCCTCTCTTCCTCTCTCTTCTCCTCTCCATCTCTCCTCTCCTTCTCTGTCCACCTCTCTCTCTCTTCCTCTCTCTTCTCCTCTCCATCTCTCCTCTCCTTCTCTGTCCACCTCTCTCCTCTCTTCCTCTCTCTTCTCCTATCCATCTCTCCTCTCCTTCTCTGTCCACCTCTCTCCTCTCCTCTCCATCTCTCCTTCTCTGTCCATCTCTCTCCTCTCTTCCTCTCTCCTCTCCTCTCCTTCTCTGTCCACCTCTCTCCTCTCTTCCTCTCTCTTCTCTTCTCCTCTCCATCTCTCCTCTCCTTCTCTGTCCACCTCACTCCTCTCCTCTCCATCTCTCCTCTCCTTCTCTGTCCACCTCTCTCCTCTCCTCTCCTTCTCTGTCCACCTCTCTCCTCTCCTCTCCTCTCCTTCTCTGTCCACCTCACTCCTCTCCTCTCCATCTCTCCTCTCCATCTCTCCTCTCCTTCTCTGTCCACCTCTCTCCTCTCCTCTCCATCTCTCCTCTCCTTCTCTGTCCACCTCTCTCTCTCCTCTCCATCTCTCCTCTCCATCTCTCCTCTCCTTCTCGGTCCACCTCTCTCCTCTCCTCTCCATCTCTCCTCTCCATCTCTCCTCTCCTTCTCGGTCCACCTCTCTCCTCTCCTCTCCATCTCTCCTCTCTCCTCTCTTCTCCTTCTCTGTCCACCTCTCTCCTCTCTTCCTCTCTCCTGTCACCTCCATCCCACCTCTCCCCCTCCCTGTTATCAGTGTAGTCAGTCTAACCTGGCGGTACATGTTGATGAGTGTTGTGCAACGTAGCAGCTCTGTGCTGGGGGTCAGGCCCCGTGGATGATGAGTGTTGTGCAACGTAGCAGCTCTGTGCTGGGGGTCAGGCCCCGTGGATGATGAGTGTTGTAGAACGTAGCAGCTCTGTGCTGGGGGTCAGGCCCCGTGTGTAAGCAGTGTTGGTGTACAGGGGCAGCATTTCTAAAAGCCCTGAGGTTGCAGTATTCAGCTGCTCCCCTCCTCACCCAGTAGCTCATATAATGAGTTTAGCGTGGACCTCCAGGCCTCCCGGCCTCCCTCCCCGCCACCTCAGCAAAATGAGCCGCGCTGCTGTACACGTGGAGACGATCGATACACTCCAACACCAGGTTTATCATACCCTGGGGGAGAGAGGGGAGGAGAGAAGGGTGGGGGAGAGAGGGGGAGTCATGTTATACATAGTGTATCTACATACATAGTGTATCTATATACATAGTGTATCTACATACATAGTGTATCTATAGGCTCATCGAAAATAAACTGGATACATTTATAATAATATGCCATTTAGCAGACGCTTTTATCCAAAGAGACTTACAGTCATGTGTGCATACAATTTTACGTATGGGTGGTCCCGGGGGATCGAACCCACTACCCTGGCGTTACAAGCGCCGTGCTCTACCAAATTGAGCTACAGAGGACCATCAATTTCTAAACATTGGATTTGGGACATGGAGTAGCCAGTGATGTGACACAGCAACGATCAATAGATGTGTTGTCTTTCCATGTGTCCCTGTAGTAACACATTGATATTCACATGGACTGTAATAGCTTAGTGAATGTTTAGAGGCACAGTGAAAGCCATGAACAGGCCAAAGCAGAGAAGTCTGGTCCCCTGCACCATGACACTGATGAGACCTGAAGGATACCGCACTGCTGACTTTAAATGGGAATTTACAGAGTGGCGATGTCGAGGGTCAGGGGCAGTCGATCGTCACAACAGAACTAACCGTGGGAGAACTAGTATATTAAGTTAATGCCAGCTGAGGCCTAGGGGACCCCATCTGGGGCCACACTACTGAAGAAACAAAGCTTTACACCAGCTGGTGCCCTACACAGCACATCGGTACAGCTGCTCTCTTAACACTTCATTTAACAGGAGAGTCAGAGAAACAGTGGCATGATCTGCAGTGTCATGGCTGCCCTGGACCAAAACACTAAAATAGCTCAGGACAGGAAGAAATGGAGGGACTTTATCAAGGCTTTATGCACCACTTGGCACGATGAGGCCAGGTAAGTAAACGGCTGTTTGGTGTAGTTCCTTCCCCCTTTCCCTGCTGATGTGGAATATAACCCCCCAGCATGCTCTCTGTTCTCTACCTCTTCCTGGAAGAGGTTCTGTCTGTTCTTCAGGGCTCGGAGGCGGTTCTGTTTGTCCTCGTGCTCCAGGTGTTCGTCGGGAGGCTGGAAGTAGCCAATCAGATCCTGAAGACTCAAACTGACCGACTCAATCGGGCAGGTCTAGTGTTGAGGTATTTCCTTTTTTACTGAGGGTGTCCAGACCCCTGGAACACAGAGAGAGAGAAGTTACTGAGGGTGTCCAGACCCCTGGAACACAGAGAGAGAGAAGTTACTGAGGGTGTCCAGACCCCTGGAACACAGAGAGAGAGAGAAGTTACTGAGGGTGTCCAGACCCCTGGAACACAGAGAGAGAGAAGTTACTGAAGGTGTCCAGACCCCTGGAACACAGAGAGAGAAGTTACTGAGGGTGTCCAGGCCCCTGGAACACAGAGAGAGAGAGAGAAGTTACTGAGTGTGTCCAGACCCCTGGAACACAGAGAGAGAAGTTACTGAGGGTGTCCAGACCCCTGGAACACAGAGAGAGAGAAGTTACTGAGGGTGTCCAGACCCCTGGAACACAGATAGAGAGAGAAGTTACTGAGGGTGTTCAGACCGCTGGAACACATAGAGAGAAGTTACTGAGGGTGTCCAGACCCCTGGAACACAGAGAGAGAAGTTACTGAGGGTGTCCAGACCCCTGGAACACATAGAGAGAAGTTACTGAGGGTGTCCAGACCCCTGGAACACAGAGAGAGAGAAGTTACTGAGGGTGTCCAGACCCCTGGAACACATAGAGAGAAGTTACTGAGGGTGTCCAGATCCCTGGAACACATAGAGAGAGAAGTTACTGAGGGTGTCCAGACCCCTGGAACACAGAGAGAGAAGTTACTGAGGGTGTCCAGACCCCTGGAACACATAGAGAGAGAAGTTACTGAGGGTGTCCAGACCCTGGAACACATAGAGAGAGAGAAGTTACTGAGGGTGTCCAGACCCCTGGAACACAGAGAGAGAGAGAGAGAAGTTACTGAGTGTGTCCAGACCCCTGGAACACAGAGAGAGAAGTTACTGAGGGTGTCCAGACCCCTGGAACACAGAGAGAGAGAGAGAGTTACTGAGTGTGTCCAGACCCCTGGAACACAGAGAGAGAAGTTACTGAGGGTGTCCAGACCCCTGGAACACATAGAGAGAAGTTACTGAGGGTATCCAGACCCTGGAACACAGAGAGAGATATAAGTTACTGAGGGTGTCCAGACCCCTGGAACACAGAGAGAGAGAGAAGTTACTGAGGGTGTCCAGACCCCTGGAACACAGAGAGAGAGAAGTTACTGAGGGTGTCCAGACCCCTGGAACACAGAGAGAGAAGTTACTGAGGGTGTCCAGACCCCTGGAACACATAGAGAGAGAAGTTACTGAGGGTGTCCAGACCCCTGGAACACATAGAGAGAGAGAAGTTACTGAGGGTGTCCAGACCCCTGGAACACAGAGAGAGAGAGAGAAGTTACTGAGTGTGTCCAGACCCCTGGAACACAGAGAGAGAAGTTACTGAGGGTGTCCAGACCCCTGGAACACAGAGAGAGAGAGAGAGAAGTTACTGAGTGTGTCCAGACCCCTGGAACACAGAGAGAGAAGTTACTGAGGGTGTCCAGACCCCTGGAACACATAGAGAGAAGTTACTGAGGGTATCCAGACCCCTGGAACACAGAGAGAGATATAAGTTACTGAGGGTGTCCAGACCCCTGGAACACAGAGAGAGAGAGAAGTTACTGAGGGTGTCCAGACCCCTGGAACACAGAGAGAGAGAAGTTACTGAGGGTGTCCAGACCCCTGGAACACAGAGAGAGAAGTTACTGAGGGTGTCCAGACCCCTGGAACACAGAGAGAGAGAGAGAAGTTACTGAGTGTGTCCAGACCCCTGGAACACAGAGAGAGAAGTTACTGAGGGTGTCCAGACCCTGGAACACAGAGAGAGAGAAGTTACTGAGGGTGTCCAGACCCTGGAACACATAGAGAGAGAAGTTACTGAGGGTGTCCAGACCCCTGGAACACATAGAGAGAGAGAAGTTACTGAGGGTGTCCAGACACCTGGAACACATAGAGAGAGAAGTTACTGAGGGTGTCCAGACCCCTGGAACACAGAGAGAGAGAGAAGTTACTGAGGGTGTCCAGACCCCTGGAACACAGAGAGAGATAAGTTACTGAGGGTGTCCAGACCCCTGGAACACAGAGAGAGAAGTTACTGAGGGTGTCCAGACCCCTGGAACACATAGAGAGAGAGAAGTTACTGAGGGTGTCCAGACCCCTGGAACACATAGAGAGAGAGAAGTTACTGAGGGTGTACAGACCCCTGGAACACAGAGAGAGAGAGAAGTTACTGAGGGTGTCCAGACCCCTGGAACACAGAGAGAGAGAAGTTACTGAGGGTGGCCAGACCCCTGGAACACAGAGAGTGAAGTTACTGAGGGTGTCCAGACCCCTGGAACACAGAGAGAGAGAAGTTACTGAGGGTGTCCAGACCCCTGGAACACAGAGAGAGAGAAGTTACTGAGGGTGTCCAGACCCCTGGAACACATAGAGAGAAGTTACTGAGGGTGTCCAGACACCTGGAACACACAGAGAGAAGTTAGTGAGGGTGTCCAGACCCCTGGAACACACAGAGAGAGAGAAGTTACTGATGGTGTCCAGACCCCTGGAACACACAGAGAGAGAGATGTTACTGAGGGTGTCCAGACCCCTGGAACACAGAGAGAGAGATAAGTTACTGAGGGTGTCCAGACCCCTGGAACACATAGAGAGAGAGAAGTTACTGAGGGTGTCCAGACCCCTGGAACACAGAGAGAGAGAGAAGTTACTGAGGGTGTCCAGACCCCTGGAACACATAGAGAGAGAGAAGTTACTGAGGGTGTCCAGACCCCTGGAATACATAGAGAGAAGTTACTGAGGGTGTCCAGACCCCTGGAACACAGAGAGAGAGAGAAGTTACTGAGGGTGTGCGTGCAAGTGATAATCTGTCATTGTAATCTGGGTTAATCTTCTCTCTGCAACCTTCAGGAAGATGTGTCCCCATTTCTCCCATTAAGAGTGTGTGTGTCCTGTATCTCCCCACCTGATGAATCGGTTGAACAGGAAGACAGTACTGCGTATGACCCGTGCGGTGCGGGACTCCTCGTGCTGTGAGCGGGACAGGGTCAGCCCATCGTCCATGTGACCCTCGTGGTGCATGATGGCCTGAAACAGACACATGCTAAATGTCACGTTCTGCAGACACTGAGACAGAACGGGAGGTCTCTGACACTTTTAGCTTTGACACGGCTAGCTTAGCATTGAGACAGAACGGGAGGTTTCTGACACTGTTAGCTTAGCATTGAGACAGAACGGCAGGTTTCTGACACTGTTAGCGTAGCATTGAGACAGAACGGGAGGTTTCTGACACTGTTAGCGTAGCATTGAGTATATACTTTACCCCAGGAAACCCACTGGAGGTGGTGACTGTATAAGTATATACTTTACCCCAGGATACCCATTACGGGCAGTGACTGTCGAAACAAGGTAGCTTTATTCACGTCGGGGGAATTTAGCTCCCGAGTGGTGCAGCGGTCTAAGGCACTGCATCTCAGTGCTTGAGGCGTCACTACAGACCCCTGGTTCGATTCCAGGCTGTATCACAACCGGCCGTGATTGGGAGTCCCATAGGGCGGCGCACAATTGGCCCAGCGTCGTCTGGGTTTGGCCGGTGTAGGCCGTCATTGTAAATAAGAATTTGTTCTTAACAGACTTGCCTAGTTAAATAAAGGTTAAATAAATAAATAGCGAATAGTGTCAGCCTATTTACAACGCACCTCCTCGTTATTGCACTTGCATTCAGTAGCGTCTATGAATCACATGATTATAATATATGAAAGTGTGTATACTTACTTAAATGTAGTTCTGTACTTGTCTAGTAATGTTCTGTATTATGTCATGTTTAAGGTTGTGTGTGGACCCCAGGAAGAGTAGATGCTGCTTTAGCAGAAGCTAATGGGGATCCTAATACAATACTGAAATACTGAGACAGAATAGGAGCTCTCTGTTCCGACACGGTTAGCTTAGCCTAATGGCTACCCCCAAACATCATTACACCACACTACAAATTCACACGACTCGGTCTCAACCAGCAGAGGTTAACCTGACCTCTCTCATCAGAACATGTCCCTCACTGAAAACCCATTTTGCTGAATACTAAATGTAATATGGCATTTAGCAGACGCTTTTATCCAAAGCAACTTACAGTCATGCGTGCACCAATTTTTGTATGGGTAGTCCCGGGGATCGAACCCACTACCCTGGCGTTACAAACGCCATGCTCTACCAATTGAGCTACAGAGGACCACATTGAGCTACAGAGGACCAGTACTGTAATGTCATATCTGGAGACAGAATGGCTGGTTCATTTGACACTGTTAGCTTAGCATAATGCTAATGGTTTTATTCATTAGAATGAGTGGGTTTCTGACACTGTTAGCTTAGCCTAATGGCTTTAATTATATGACAAGCGTAGCTTAATGGTTTTATTCCAGTGAGAGCGGCCTGGAGCCGATTGAGAAGACGAGGGCTCGTTAGGAAGACATTTATAAAACACTCTGAGTCATGACTGCTCCTGCTGAATGCTGCCATGTTAGTCGGCCGGCTGGACTGAGGAAACCGCGGAGACGAGCAGAGCTGAGACCAGATAAGGCTATGTTTTAGTGAGTGACATCTTCTGATGAAAGGTTAACCTCTGGTGATTCAGATTGATATACAGTCCATTCCTTAATCTAAAATGTATTAAATATATTTTTTTTTCCCCCTCATTAATCTACACACAATACCCCATAATGACAAAGCGAAAACAGGTTTTTAGAAAAGTTTGCAAATGTATAAAATAAAATACAACTGAAATACCTTATTTACATACGTTTTCAGATCCCTTGCTTTGAGACTCGAAATTGAGGTCAGGTGCATCCTGTTTCCATTGATCATCCTTGAGATGTTTCTACAACTTGATTGGAGTCCACCTGTGGTCAATTCAATTGATTGGACATGATTTGGAAAGGCACACACCTGTCTATATAAGGTCCCACAATTAACAGTGCATGTCAGAGCAAAAACCAAG
>NW_025536299.1:52500-63012 GCF_020615455.1 Coregonus clupeaformis
CTGTTGTATTCGGCGCATGTGACCAATAAAATTTGATTTGATTTGATTTGAGGTTACAATAATAAGATTACCGGAAAAGGGTTCTGGGTTTGTTTTATTTTAGAAGGTGTCTATTCCACTTAATGGAACACGGTATTATCTGATCTGTCTTGAGTAGGATTCTGTCTATTCCACTTAATGGAACACGGTATTATCTGATCTGTCTTGAGTAGGATTCTGTCTATTCCCCTTAATGGAACACGGTATTATCTGATCTGTCTTGAGTAGGATTCTGTCTATTCCACTTAATGGAACACAGTATTATCTGATCTGTCTTGAGTAGGGTTCTTTCTTCCAGGACTGATGGAAGTCCCCTACAGTATGTATGTTAAGGGAGACGTAGGAGACCACGTCTCAAACAACATGTTTAATAGATGCCTGGGATCAAATATCACTGATTCCTTACGCTGTGAAATGGTCTATTAAAAATATATTACATTTAGAGGGGCAACAGGAACAATCTAAGGCGAAACAGATGTTACCTATGTCGTTGGACATTGATCCAGTAACAATACCAGGATCATTTGACAAAATGGAGCAAATGTAGCTGATTTTGGGGTTGGATAATCCTCTAGACTGTTGGGCCGACCAGCCTCGGTTATTGCCTTATTGATACGTTTTGAATAAAGTAATATCCTGATTGGTGATTGACCCTGACTTTCCTCATTATTGATTAGAATTTCCACTACACCCTACACTACACAGCAATCTGTTTCTATATAACCGGAGACTCCAGCCTCCATCACCCAACATCTCACTACCACAGACTCCAGCCTCCATCACCCAACATCTCACTACCACAGACTCCAGCCTCCATCACCCAACATCTCACTACCACAGACTCCAGCCTCCATCACCCAACATCTCACTACCACAGGAGGCATGTTGCTGAAGACTGCTCTGTGCAGATCAACAGAATAATGTTACTGTAAGCAGTGGAGTGTGTGTGTGTGTGTGTGTGTGTGTGTGTGGTGCCTGTGTTCATATGTCTGCATGGCAGAGCCAGGCTGAAGTGTACCTTGGAGGGGCGGAAGCAGAAAGCAGTAGACTTGACGTCAGCCTTCTCCTTGTCCATCAGCAACAGACCCTTATCCTCCATGATACTGAGGTACTTCCCTGTGGTCACATGACGGAGCCGGAAGGGTTGGCCCCAGCGAGTGTGGCTGCCACTCCACCTACAGAGAGAGAGAGAGAGAGAGAGAGAGAGAGAGAGAGAGAGAGAGAGAGAGAGAGAGAGAGAGAGAGAGAGAGAGAGAGAGAGAGAGAGAGAGAGAGAGAGAGAGAGAGAGAGAGAGAGAGAGAGAGAGAGAGAGAGAGAGAGAGAGAGAGAGAGAGAGAGAGAGAGAGAGAGAGAGAGAGAGAGAGAGAGAGAGAGAGAGAGAGAGAGAGAGAGAGAGAGAGAGAGAGAGAGAGAGAGAGAGAGAGAGAGAGAGAGAGAGAGAGAGAGAGAGAGAGAGAGATTTTCCAGATCTCAGGGAATTAGACCAAAGTTCTCAATTGGTACAAAATATACTGCACACACTACAAGGTTTAAAAATCAGTTCAACTGGACACCTTAATGGTGCTGTGAATGAACTGAGAGAGAAAGCACGCAGGGCATTCTACGCCGTTAAAAAACAAATTCAAATTGAATACCTATTAAAATTTGGCTAAAACTAATTGAATGTGTCATTGAACCAATTGCACTTTATGGCAGCGAGGTTTGGGGTCCACTTGCAAAACAAGATTTCATCAAATGGGACAAACACCCCATTGAAACCCTGCATGCAGAGTTCTGTAAGATTCTCCTACATGTCCAGAGGAAAACTACCGTACAGTAGCTAACCATAACACCAAACCTATTCTATACTGTCCTGTCCTGTAGACGTACCATACAGTAGCTAACCATAACACCAAACCTATTCTATACTGTCCTGTAGACGTACCATACAGTAGCTAACCATAACACCAAACCTATTATATACTGTCCTGTCCTGTAGACGTACCGTACAGTAGCTAACCATAACACCAAACCTATTCTATACTGTCCTGTCCTGTAGACGTACCGTACAGTAGCTAACCATAACACCAAACCTATTCTATACTGTCCTGTAGACGTACCGTACAGTAGCTAACCATAACACCAAACCTATTATATACTGTCCTGTCCTGTAGACGTACCGTAGAGTAGCTAACCATAACACCAAACCTATTCTATACTGTCCTGTCCTGTAGACGTACCGTACAGTAGCTAACCATAACACCAAACCTATTATATACTGTCCTGTCCTGTAGACGTACCAGTACAGTAGCTAACCATAACACCAAACCTATTCTATACTGTCCTGTCCTGTAGACGTACCGTACAGTAGCTAACCATAACACCAAACCTATTCTATACTGTCCTGTCCTGTAGACGCACCGTACAGTAGCTAACCATAACACCAAACCTATTCTATACTGTCCTGTCCTGTAGACGTACCGTACAGTAGCTAACCATAACACCAAACCTATTATATACTGTCCTGTAGACGTACCATACAGTAGCTAACCATAACACCAAACCTATTCTATACTGTCCTGTCCTGTAGACGTACCGTACAGTAGCTAACCATAACACCAAACCTATTATATACTGTCCTGTCCTGTAGACGTACCGTACAGTAGCTAACCATAACACCAAACCTATTCTATACTGTCCTGTCCTGTAGACGTACCATACAGTAGCTAACCATAACACCAAACCTATTCTATACTGTCCTGTCCTGTAGACGTACCGTACAGTAGCTAACCATAACACCAAACCTATTCTATACTGTCCTGTCCTGTAGACGTACCGTACAGTAGCTAACCATAACACCAAACCTATTCTATACTGTCCTGTCCTGTAGACGTACCGTACAGTAGCTAACCATAACACCAAACCTATTCTATACTGTCCTGTCCTGTAGACGTACCGTACAGTAGCTAACCATAACACCAAACCTATTCTATACTGTCCTGTCCTGTAGACGCACTGCCGTACAGTAGCTAACCATAACAGCAAACCTATTCTATACTGTCCTGTAGACGTACCATACAGTAGCTAACCATAACACCAAACCTATTCTATACTGTCCTGTAGACGTACCATACAGTAGCTAACCATAACACCAAACCTATTCTATACTGTCCTGTAGACGTACCGTACAGTAGCTAACCATAACACCAAACCTATTCTATACTGTCCTGTCCTGTAGACGTCCCGTACAGTAGCTAACCATAACACCAAACCTATTCTATACTGTCCTGTCCTGTAGACGTACCATACAGTAGCTAACCATAACACCAAACCTATTCTATACTGTCCTGTCCTGTAGACGTATCGTACAGTAGCTAACCATAACACCAAACCTATTCTATACTGTCCTGTCCTGTAGACGTACCGTACAGTAGCTAACCATAACACCAAACCTATTCTATACTGTCCTGTAGACGTACCATACAGTAGCTAACCATAACACCAAACCTATTATATACTGTCCTGTCCTGTAGACGTACCGTACAGTAGCTAACCATAACACCAAACCTATTCTATACTGTCCTGTCCTGTAGACGTACCGTACAGTAGCTAACCATAACACCAAACCTATTCTATACTGTCCTGTCCTGTAGACGTACCGCATACAGTAGCTAACCATAACACCAAACCTATTCTATACTGTCCTGTCCTGTAGACGTACCATACAGTAGCTAACCATAACACCAAACCTATTCTATACTGTCCTGTAGACGTACCATACAGTAGCTAACCATAACACCAAACCTATTATATACTGTCCTGTCCTGTAGACGTCCCGTACAGTAGCTAACCATAACACCAAACCTATTCTATACTGTCCTGTCCTGTAGACGTACCATACAGTAGCTAACCATAACACCAAACCTATTCTATACTGTCCTGTCCTGTAGACGTACCGTACAGTAGCTAACCATAACACCAAACCTATTCTATACTGTCCTGTCCTGTAGATGTACCGTACAGTAGCTAACCATAACACCAAACCTATTCTATACTGTCCTGTAGACGTACCGTACAGTAGCTAACCATAACAACAAACCTATTATATACTGTCCTGTCCTGTAGACGTACCGTAGAGTAGCTAACCATAACACCAAACCTATTCTATACTGTCCTGTCCTGTAGACGTACCGTACAGTAGCTAACCATAACACCAAACCTATTATATACTGTCCTGTCCTGTAGACGTACCGTACAGTAGCTAACCATAACACCAAACCTATTCTATACTGTCCTGTCCTGTAGACGTACCGTACAGTAGCTAACCATAACACCAAACCTATTCTATACTGTCCTGTCCTGTAGACGTACCGTACAGTAGCTAACCATAACACCAAACCTATTCTATACTGTCCTGTCCTGTAGACGTACCGTACAGTAGCTAACCATAACACCAAACCTATTCTATACTGTCCTGTAGACGTACCATACAGTAGCTAACCATAACACCAAACCTATTCTATACTGTCCTGTCCTGTAGACATACCGTACAGTAGCTAACCATAACACCAAACCTATTCTATACTGTCCTGTCCTGTAGACGTACCGTACAGTAGCTAACCATAACACCAAACCTATTCTATACTGTCCTGTCCTGTAGACGTACCATACAGTAGCTAACCATAACACCAAACCTATTCTATACTGTCCTGTAGACGTACCATACAGTAGCTAACCATAACACCAAACCTATTCTATACTGTCCTGTCGACGTACCGTACAGTAGCTAACCATAACACCAAACCTATTCTATACTGTCCTGTCCTGTAGACGTACCGTACAGTAGCTAACCATAACACCAAACCTATTCTATACTGTCCTGTAGACGTACCATACAGTAGCTAACCATAACACCAAACCTATTCTATACTGTCCTGTAGACGTACCATACAGTAGCTAACCATAACACCAAACCTATTCTATACTGTCCTGTAGACGTACCGTACAGTAGCTAACCATAACACCAAACCTATTCTATACTGTCCTGTCCTGTAGACGTCCCGACAGTAGCTAACCATAACACCAAACCTATTCTATACTGTCCTGTCCTGTAGACATACCATACAGTAGCTAACCATAACACCAAACCTATTCTATACTGTCCTGTCCTGTAGACGTACCGTACAGTAGCTAACCATAACACCAAACCTATTCTATACTGTCCTGTCCTGTAGACGTACCGTACAGTAGCTAACCATAACACCAAACCTATTCTATACTGTCCTGTAGACGTACCATACAGTAGCTAACCATAACACCAAACCTATTATATACTGTCCTGTCCTGTAGACGTACCGTACAGTAGCTAACCATAACACCAAACCTATTCTATACTGTCCTGTCCTGTAGACGTACCGTACAGTAGCTAACCATAACACCAAACCTATTCTATACTGTCCTGTCCTGTAGACATACCGCATACAGTAGCTAACCATAACACCAAACCTATTCTATACTGTCCTGTCCTGTAGACGTACCGTACAGTAGCTAACCATAACACCAAACCTATTCTATACTGTCCTGTAGACGTACCATACAGTAGCTAACCATAACACCAAAGCTATTCTATACTGTCCTGTCCTGTAGACGTACCGTACAGTAGCTAACCATAACACCAAACCTATTCTATACTGTCCTGTAGACGTACCATACAGTAGCTAACCATAACACCAAACCTATTATATACTGTCCTGTCCTGTAGACGTACCGTACAGTAGCTAACCATAACACCAAACCTATTCTATACTGTCCTGTCCTGTAGACGTACCGTACAGTAGCTAACCATAACACCAAACCTTATTCTATACTGTCCTGTCCTGTAGACGCACTGCGTACAGTAGCTAACCATAACACCAAACCTATTCTATACTGTCCTGTCCTGTGACGTACCGTACAGTAGCTAACCATAACACCAAACCTATTCTATACTGTCCTGTAGACGTACCATACAGTAGCTAACCATAACACCAAACCTATTCTATACTGTCCTGTCCTGTAGACGTACTGCGTACAGTAGCTAACCATAACACCAAACCTATTCTATACTGTCCTGTCCTGTAGACGCACCGTACAGTAGCTAACCATAACACCAAACCTATTCTATACTGTCCTGTCCTGTAGACGTACCATACAGTAGCTAACCATAACACCAAACCTATTCTATACTGTCCTGTAGACGTACCATACAGTAGCTAACCATAACACCAAACCTATTATATACTGTCCTGTCCTGTAGACGTACCGTACAGTAGCTAACCATAACATCAAACCGTCAGTTTGACAGAACACAACAGAACACCACAGGCTACAGAGGGCAGAGTATATATATTCAACCCCAAATCAGAAACCATGGACACTACAGTATGTCAATAAGCCCTGATACAAAACAAGGAGATACATCTGTGTCTGTGTTATCAGGGGACTACTGTCATGCTGTTTCTAATTACACACTTCACAGGCTGCAAATTGCCTGTGTGAATTTGACTCTGGATGGGAGGAGGGTTCTTCATCTCTCCACAGACTAGGGCTGACAGAACACTGTACACCACGTTGGCAGTGGGTTCTCTCCACAGACTGGGGCTGACAGAACACCGTACACCACGTTGGCAGTGGGTTCTCTCCACAGACTGGGGCTGACAGAACACCGTACACCACGTTGGCAGTGGGTTCTCTCCACAGACTGGGGCTGACAGAACACCGTACACCACGTTGGCAGTGGGTTCTCTCCACAGACTGAGGCTGACAGAACACCGTACACCACGTTGGCAGTGGGTTCTCTCCACAGACTGGGGCTGACAGAACACCGTACACCACGTTGGCAGTGGGTTCTCTCCACAGACTGGGGCTGACAGAACACCGTACACCACGTTGGCAGTGGGTTCCGCTGACAGAGACAGTGTGACTGGGGGTTCTATTAACACCCTCACATGTAGAACCCCAGGTCAGGATACAGGGTCTAAAAGGAGTCAATACCCAGCCCTCTCACGTAGACATCACCCTGATCTACACTGCAGGGGGTGTTAATGGTACAGCCTCTACAGAGTGATAATATTACAGTGTCTATAGTGATAATATTACAGTGTATATAGTGATAATATTACAGTGTCTATAGTGATAATATTACAGTGTCTATAGTGATAATATTACAGTGTTAATATTACAGTGTCTATAGTGATAATATTACAGTGTCTATAGTGATAATATTACAGTGTCTATAGTGATAATATTACAGTGTCTATAGTGATAATATTACAGTGTCTATAGTGATAATATTACAGTGTCTATAGAGTGATAATATTACAGTGTATATAGTGATAATATTACAGTGTCTATAGTGATAATATTACAGTGTATATAGTGATAATATTACAGTGTCTATAGTGATAATATTACAGTGTCTATAGTGATAATATTACAGTGTCTATAGAGTGATAATATTGCAGTGTATATAGTGATAATATTACAGTGTCTATAGTGATAATATTACAGTGTCTATAGTGATAATATTACAGTGTCTATAGAGTGATAATATTGCAGTGTATATAGTGATAATATTACAGTGTCTATAGAGTGATAATATTACAGTGTCTATAGTGATAATATTACAGTGTATATAGTGATAATATTACAGTGTCTATAGTGATAATATTACAGTGTCTATAGAGTGATAATATTACAGTGTCTATAGTGATAATATTACAGTGTATATAGTGATAATATTACAGTGTCTATAGTGATAATATTACAGTGTCTATAGTGATAATATTACAGTGTCTATAGTGATAATATTACAGTGTATATAGTGATAATATTACAGTGTATATAGAGTGATAATATTACAGTGTCTATAGTGATAATATTACAGTGTCTATAGTGATAATATTACAGTGTCTATAGTGATAATATTACAGTGTCTATAGAGTGATAATATTACAGTGTCTATAGAGTGATAATATTACAGTGTCTATAGTGATAATATTACAGTGTCTATAGTGATAATATTACAGTGTCTATAGTGATAATATTACAGTGTCTATAGTGATAATATTACAGTGTCTATAGTGATAATATTACAGTGTCTATAGTGATAATATTACAGTGTCTATAGAGTGATAATATTACAGTGTCTATAGTGATAATATTACAGTGTATATAGTGATAATATTACAGTGTCTATAGTGATAATATTACAGTGTCTATAGTGATAATATTACAGTGTCTATAGTGATAATATTTCAGTGTCTATAGTGATAATATTACAGTGTATATAGTGATAATATTACAGTGTCTATAGTGATAATATTACAGTGTCTATAGTGATAATATTACAGTGTCTATAGTGATAATATTACAGTGTATATAGAGTGATAATATTACAGTGTCTATAGTGATAATATTACAGTGTCTATAGTGATAATATTACAGTGTCTATAGTGATAATATTACAGTGTCTATAGTGATAATATTACAGTGTCTATAGTGATAATATTACAGTGTCTATAGTGATAATATTACAGTGTATATAGTGAATATTACAGTGTCTATAGTGATAATATTACAGTGTCTATAGTGATAATATTACAGTGTCTATAGTGATAATATTACAGTGTATATAGAGTGATAATATTACAGTGTCTATAGTGATAATATTACAGTGTCTATAGTGATAATATTACAGTGTCTATAGAGTGATAATATTACAGTGTCTATAGTGATAATATTACAGTGTCTATAGTGATAATATTACAGTGTCTATAGTGATAATATTACAGTGTATATAGAGTGATAGATATTACAGTGTCTATAGTGATAATATTACAGTGTCTATAGTGATAATATTACAGTGTCTATAGTGATAATATTACAGTGTCTATAGTGATAATATTACAGTGTCTATAGTGATAATATTACAGTGTCTATAGTGATAATATTACAGTGTATATAGAGTGATAATATTACAGGGTCTATAGTGATAATATTACAGTGTCTATAGTGATAATATTACAGTGTCTATAGTGATAATATTAAAGTGTCTAGAGTGATAATATTACAGTGTCTATAGTGATAATATTACAGTGTCTATGAGTGATAATATTACAGTGTATATAGTGATAATATTACAGTGTATATAGTGATAATATTACAGTGTCTATAGTGATAATATTACAGTGTATATGTACAGTGCTATAGTGATAATATTACAGTGTCTATAGTGATAATATTACAGTGTCTATAGAGTGATAATATTACAGTGTCTATAGTGATAATATTACAGTGTCTATAGTGATAATATTACAGTGTCTATAGTGATAATATTACAGTGTCTATAGTGATAATATTACAGTGTATATAGAGTGATAATATTACAGTGTCTATAGTGATAATATTACAGTGTCTATAGTGATAATATTACAGTGTCTATAGTGATAATATTACAGTGTCTATAGTGATAATATTACAGTGTCTATAGTGATAATATTACAGTGTCTATAGTGATAATATTACAGTGTATATAGTGATAATATTACAGTGTATATAGTGATAATATTACAGTGTCTATAGTGATAATATTACAGTGTCTATAGTGATAATATTACAGTGCATATAGAGTGATAATATTACAGTGTCTATAGTGATAATATTACAGTGTCTATAGTGATAATATTACAGTGTATATAAGTGATAATATTACAGTGTCTATAGTGATAATATTACAGTGTCTATAGTGATAATATTACAGTGTCTATAGTGATAATATTACAGTGTATATAGTGATAATATTACAGTGTCTATAGTGATAATATTACAGTGTCTATAGTGATAATATTACAGTGTCTATAGAGTGATAATATTACAGTGTCTATAGTGATAATATTACAGTGTCTATAGTGATAATATTACAGTGTCTATAGTGATAATATTACAGTGTCTATAGAGTGATAATATTACAGCTGTCTATAGTGATAATATTACAGTGTCTATAAAGTGATAATATTACAGTGTCTATAGTGATAATATTACAGTGTATATAGTGATAATATTACAGTGTCTATAGTGATAATATTACAGTGTCTATAGAGTGATAATATTACAAGTGTATATAGTGATAATATTACAGTGTCTATAGTGATAATATTACAGTGTCTATAGTGATAATATTACAGTGTCTATAGAGTGATAATATTACAGTGTCTATAGTGATAATATTACAGTGTCTATAGTGATAATATTACAGTGTCTATAGTGATAATATTACAGTGTCTATGAGTGATAATATTACAGTGTCTATAGTGATAATATTACAGTGTATATAGTGATAATAGTTACAGTGTCTATAGTGATAATATTACAGTGTCTATAGTGATAATATTACAGTGTATATAGTGATAATATTACAGTGTCTATAGTGATAATATTACAGTGTCTATAGTGAT
>NW_025536300.1:0-63003 GCF_020615455.1 Coregonus clupeaformis
TTACCGACATGAGCGCCTTATTCCCTCAAGGAAGAACACGCACATTCCATCATCCTCATTGCCAGTAAGTCTGACTGAACAATACAGCACACCGGCACCACAGATGAACACACCCTCTGACTGCTTGAAGACAGACACGTATAGAATGATATTATATATTTTATTTAACTTATTTTATAGGGAAGCCAGATAAGAACAAATTATTATTTACAATGACGGCCTAAATAAATAGCATCCTGCGGATGGGGGATGTGATAAAATAATATATATATGTGTGAAGTGAAGTTTAATACACTTAGGTTGGAGTCAGCTTAAAACTCTTTTTCAACCACTCCACAAATTTCTTGTTAACAAACTAAAGTTTTGTCAAGTCAAGTTAGGATATCTACTTTGTGCATTACACAAGTAATTCTTCCAACAATGTTTACAGACAGATTATTTCACTTATTATTCACTGTGTCACAATTCAGTGGATCAGAAGTTTACATACACTAAGTTGACTGCGCCTTTAAACAGTTGGAAAATTCCCAGAAATGATGTATGGCTTTAGAAGCTTGATTGGTAATTTATTGATCATTTGAGTCAATTGAGGTGTACTCTGTGGATGTATTTGAAACAGAACCCACAAGTCTGGTTCATCCTTGGGAGCATCATAAACCAGGATGGAGACGCATTCTGTCTCCTAGAGATGAACGTGATTTTGGTGCGAAAAGTGCAAATCAAACCCTAAGAACAACAGCAAGCTGACCTTGTGAAGATGCTGGAGGAAACAGATACAAAATATATCACAGTAAAACGAGTCTATATCGACATAACCTGAAAAGGCCACTCAGCAAGGAAGAAGCCACTGCTCCAAAACCGCCATAAAAGCAGATCACGGTTTGCAACTGCACATGGGGGACAAAGATCGTACTTTTGGAGAGAAATGTCCTCTGGTCTGATGAAACAAAAATATAACTGTTTGGCCATAATGACCATTGTTATGTTTGGAGGAAACGGTGTTGCAAGCGGAAGAACACCATCCCAACCATGAAGCACGGTGGAGCATCATGCTATGGGGGGTGCTTTTGCTGCAGGAGGACTGGGTGCACTTCACAAAATAGATGGTATCATGAGGAAGGAAAATTATGTGGATATTCTTGAAGCAACATCTCAAGACATCAGTCAGGAAGTTAAAGCTTGGTCGCAAATGGCTTCCTCCAAATGGACAATGACCCCAAGCATACTTCCAAAGTTGGCAGTAAATGGCTTTAAGGACAACAAAGTCAAGGTATTGTAGTGGCTATCACAAAGTCCCCTGACTTCAAACTTAAGTGAAAGTTGTGGGCAGAACTGAAAAAGTGGGCAAGTGAGCAAGGAGGCCTACAAACCTGACTCAGTTACACCAGCTCTGTCAGGAGGAATGGGCCAAACACACCCAACATTATTGTGGGAAGCTTGTGGAAGTACACCAAATCGTTCACCCAAGTTAAACAATTTAAAGGCAATGCTACCAAATACTAATTGAGGGTATGTGGAACTTCTTGACCCACTGGGAATGTGATGAAAGAAATAAAAGCTGAAATAAATCATTCTCTCAACTATTATCTTGACATTTCACATTCTTAAAAATAAAGTGGTGATCCTAACTGACCTAAGACAGGGAATTTTTACTTAGATTAAAATGTAGGAATTGTGAAAACTGAGTTTAATTGTATTTGGCTAATGTGTATGTAAACTTCCCGACTTCAACTGTATAGGATAAAACACACATCAATGCAATAAGAGAGACACCCACAACATTACATAAAGAGAGAGACCTAAGACAACAACATAGCATGGCAGCAAACACATGACAACACAGCATGGTAACAACATCGACATGACAACAACATGGTAGACAACATGGCAGCAGCACAACATGGTAGCAGCATAACATGGTACAAACATGATTGGGCACAGACAACAGCAATAAAGGGGTAAGAAGGTAGAGACAACAATACATCACGGGGAGCTACAACTGTCAGTGGTAGTGTCATGATTGAGTCTTTGAATGAAGAGATGAAGATAAATCTGTCTAGTTTGGAGTGAGCTTGCAGCCTGTTCAGTCTCTAGCTGCAGCAAACTGAAAAGAGGAGGACCCAGGATGTGTGTGTTTTGGGGACCTTAACAGAATGTGACTGACAGAACGGGTGTTGTATAGCAGGATGAGGGCTTGCAAGATAGGGGGAGTGAGGCCTGAAGAGGGTTTTGGAGTAAATAAGCATCAACTCAGTGGGTTTGCGACTGGGTATACAAGGAGATGACCAGTTTACAGAGGAGTATAGAGTGCAGTGATGTATCCTATAAGGAGCATTAATGGAAACTTGATAATTAATAGTAAAGAACATCTAGCCGCCGAGAGCATACCTGCCGATCTATAAATTACATCTCCGTAATCTAGCATGGGTAGGAGGAAGAAGAATAGGGTTAGTTTGGCAGCTGGGGTGAAAGAGGAGCGATTACGAGTAGAGGAAACCAAGGCTCCAGATTTAACCTTGGCCTGCAGTTTTGATATGCTGAGAGAAGGACAGTGTACGGTTTGCACATATTCTGGGGGTGTATGAGGTGATATCTCAAGCCTCTAAACCCTCAGAGGTAGTAATCACACAAGTGGGGAGAGGGGCATTCTGCGCTTACCAAACCACATTACCTTTGTTTTGGAGGTGTTAGAACAAGGTTAAGGGCAGAGGAAAGCTTGTTGGAAACTAAGAAAGCGAGAGAGCTTAACACAAAATGGGAGGAGTGTGTCATATGTTAATCATGTATGTCATATCATGTGCAACGTTTCACATATAAAACATTGTGAAAATTCCATCAAATAATGGCCGCTGTGGGAACAATATGCATGGAATGATCTGCAACTCTATAATAGCTAAGGTAAATCATTAATCTAACCAGGCCTCTATGGTCATGACCGACTGCTGCAGGCCTGAAAAAAAAATGTTATCCTACAATTGGTGGTTAACACAGTGATTTAATTCAGAACATGAAACCTTTATATAGCAAAGATTATCTTATGTCTAGTACAGCAAATACTTTAATAGTTTACGCATATACTGCAGAACAGTGATTAACTATTTTGTCAGAACATTGACAAAAATTAGGTTAGCAATCAATGAATCTGCTGACACGCCTACTGAACGGAGGTGACAGTTATGAGGACAACAATCATGACATACAAATAAAGGGTTTTAGGTTTTTATTGCAAACCTAAGATGAGAACATGCTTCACATTCCAATCATATTTCTTATATTTTCAATTCTGTGTCAGAAAACAACAGCCCCATTTCAATAGGAAAAGAAAAGACTAAAGACTAAAAGTAAGACTAAAAGTTCAAAATCATACCAACATATTTTTACATTTGAGAAACAATTGGTTGGGCTCGGGACAAAAAAAGAGATGAGTCAAGTGTCTATAAACACTGAGTCTGGAATAACTCAAATATGGAATATTATTAATTAGAGTAAACCTCCACTGTAGTTAGTATTGGCATGACCGGGAGACCCATGGGCCTCAGCGCGGCCCAGGGTAGGGGAGGGAAAGGCCGTAGGGATGTAGCTCAGTTGGTAGGGCATGGGCTTGCAACGCCAGGGTTGTGGGTTGAGTCCTACGGGGGCCAGATGAAAAAAAAATAAAATAATGTATGCACTCACTAACTGTAAGTTGCTGATAATAGTGTGTTAAATAAAACTAAAATGTACATGTAAAATCACACTTTTTTCATAAGAATAGTGCATGCACTCACTTTCTGCAGAAGAGTAATTTTATAACTATGCAGAGACATTTAAGTAAAGCCCTATAGGTACCTTGGACATACTCTAAGTCAAGGGTTCCAACTGCTGGTGATTTTATTTGACCCCCCAAGTTTTCTGAGCAATTTTTGTTAATTTTTCTGTTGTTGGAATAAAAGACCAAAAACACCAGCAATCTCAGCTCAAGCATTGAATGTGGGAAATCGTTTAAAGTATTCCTCATGCATAATATACAGATATACAGCATGTGATCATATACAAATGTAAGCAAGGTTTTAAATTATTATGTTTTAGTCAAATATTATATTTGTTTGGGTAGTGAATTTGTAGTCTTAAAATTATTGTAATTATTTTCGGCCCCTGACCATATCGTCAAGAAAATTCAACCTCACACCTGAATGTAGAGATGCGTTCTAAGTCCCGTTTGGCTAGGTAAGCTAACCTGTCAATCATATTGGTATACATCAGGCCACTGTGTGTGCAGGTTTATATCAAAACAAAGAAATGCTTGGAACTTAAGTCCCTAAGTGACAGATACTGATTTTTCATAACTTTCATAAGGTGATGGAGTGGTGTGTTAGTAAACCTGCATGGAATGACACAGTGAATGGGTGTTGTGCACTAAACTGAATTAGAGTTCAAGTCCAGGTGTAGCACTGATACATGCCTGGGGAAGACTAGCAGCAAATGAACACAGCTCAGAGGGTTAAGCTTGACCAGCAAGCTCTGTGTTGTTAATGGACAGGAGTAAGGGACACTGTGTCATGGGAGAAGGTACTAAAACTGCAGCAGATACACACTAGGACTGGAGCACATCACCCCTGTCCTCGTGAACTCCACTGGCTCCCAACGCATTGATCCTCCTTCTGACCTACCAACCCACACGTGCACTCCATTCCACCACAAAGCAGGCACCTTGTCATCCCCCAGGTCGAAGCTCCAGAGCTTCAGCGACAGGGCCTTCTCCAGGTTTGCTCCTAGGCTTGGAACTCCCCTCTCCAGCCATCCATGACTCGGAGTCCGTGACTATCTTTCAGTCCTTCCTAAAGGCCCCACCTCCTTCGACAAGGCCTACCCTTCAGCCCCACCCACCCACACATACAAGCAAGCAAAGAAATACACTACAAAGACACTCCCCCCCCTCACCATACTGACCATCACTCCAACCCAACCCTACTCCGGTAACACTTACAATAAGGTTCATTTGTAAAGGGTTTATAAAGGGTTGTAATTAATTATTAACGGTTAATTAATATTATTAAATGCATTATAAAACCATTAATACATGGGTTATAAATAAATTGGTCAAAGTAGTGCTTTACCAAATAGTGATCATTATCTACCTATTAACCATTTATAAATGCACTTAAATATATATATGCAACCTTATTTTCAATGATTGCATAATTAAAAAAATTTTCTCACTTTTGGGTGTGATGCATTGTTGCTCTGTCCCAGAAACAGAAATGGATTTGGTTTTGGACCAATGGTCAACTCCATTGATGTGTCTTGCTCCCAAGTTGCTTAGGGCGTGCAGGTAGCTTAGTGGGTAAGAGTTCAGTTTGTGGGTAAATCCGAAAAGTCGCGGTTTATCTCCCTTGAGGATAGGTGAAAAGTTGTGATGCTAAGCAAGGAATTAACCCCAATGTTTCTGTAAGTCGCTGGATAAGAGCGTCTGCTAAAAATGTAAATGTAAAGTTTGAAACCCTGATGATGCATTTGGTACACTTTTATTCCAGGAATTAAGGCCTCATCTGAAGATCTCAAGACATTATTGGTGTGGTTCGCTGGTTTCAGAGAAATTCCCTGACTGAGATCTGCCCATCTGTGAAACACGCTTGAAATAAAGATCGAACTGGAACGTGACCAGAATTTTTGTGTTGATACGACGGATAGTGCGTAGGAAGAATAGGATGGAGATGGGAGAGAAATAAAGATATTAAAAAAAAATACCCAGTAAAATATACTTGAGTAAAAGTTGTAAAAGATTTGTTTTTAAATATAATTAAGTATATTTTAGCAATTACATTTACTTTTGAATATATTAAGTATCGAAAGTAAAAGTACAAGTATAAATCATTTCAAATTTTTAAATTAAGAAACCAGATGGCACAAAATTGACAGAATAGCAAGGGGCACACTCCAATATAATTACAAACGAAGCAAGTGTGGTTAGTGAGCCTGCCAGATCAGAGGTAGTAGGGATGCCCAGGGATTTTCTATTGATAAGTGTGTGAATTGGACCATTTGTCTGTCCTGGATAAGCATTCAAAATGTAACGAAGTAGGGAAAAATGTATGGAATAAAAAAGTAATTATTTTTTTTAGGAATGTAGTGAAGTAAAAGTTGTAAAATATAAATAGTAATGTAGTACAGATACTCAAATAACTACTTTAAGTAGTACTTTAAAGTATATTTACTTAGGTATTTTACACAACTGGAGGAAGAGAAGGTGCAAAGGCCAGACAGAAGAGATTATGCAAAAAATCAAACAAAGATAATAATGTTGACAGAGGAGAGAGGGTAAATTCTCTATGCAATTTGTTTCACTATTGATCAGAAGTTCTGCTGGATAATTTAGCACGCTGCCCAGTTAGTTAAGTATTAGCTAACATTTGCTAGCACCTCTCCTACCTAGCTAGCAAGGAAATGTTAGAGTGGCTAGCATTAGGTAAAACCTAAACTTTTTTTAATATAGAAATTTTACTAGACGATTTAGCACGAGATCCTTTTGGCATGATATGTTAATTCAGTTAAATAGATGTAGTTTGCTGGCTAGTTAGCTTTTAAGTAGCTAGCTAGCTAACATGACATGACAGAATTCTCCATGCAATTTGTTTAGTGGCTTTTGGATTAGAGTAGCTAGATGGTTATCTAACCTTGTAGCACATTAGTGGTTCCAATTTCAAGACTAACTTACTAACTAGCTAGGTAGCTAACCAACTAGTGTATTAGCAAAAATATATATAATTATAATCCCCTTTAATCAGTGGTAGTTAGCTATTAGTGTTAGCAAGTAAAGTTAAACACTAGCTAGATTATTATTATTAGCTAGCAGTGGATAATATAACTAGTAACCCTAAATGGTTTAAATTATGATAATGATGATAGTAGAGTTGGTGTAGCTGGGAGTTTATATGCTAAATTGTAAAATTTCTCCCACAGATTCCCATAAGGTTCAGACTCCAGGATGGGAAAATGTTTAGTAAGAAAGAAAGAGATTAAGACAGAGAAGGGGACATGAGACCCTAGTATTTTAAATAGTTAATCTGTTGTAAATTTTATTTGACTTGTAATGTTGAAAAGGGGAGAAAAGACCCCTGTTTGTCTGAATTAGCTAGGCTACTCACTATACCAATGATAGGCTACAGATTTGAGTCACTGCAATAAAATGTTTTCCTTCTATTAAATTACATTTGTTTTTACTATGTATTGCATGTTTGAGGAGATAATATGGTTATAAAAGTTTGTAACTCATTAATAAATGGTAGTAGGTTTGCATTTTCTTTTTAAAGGTATTTTCAGCACTTATAAATGTTGGTAACCCATTTGTTACTGTTCATAGGTCTGTCAACATAAAATAAAGTATACTTTAGCAGTTATGAATGCTGGATAACTCAGTATAAATGTTTATATGGTATGTCACTTACATGTGGGTAAATCACTTATAGATGATTTGAGAGTTATAGAGCTTAAACATACTTATAGGGTAGAATTCGGTATATCATAAATAATGAGAGAAAATTTAACACTTTGTTAAACATGTTAGTCAATGAATGGTGGGTATGAAGACCAAAACATTCAATGTTGTGAGAGGATACCTCCCTCCATTGTTTCACCAACCAAAGGTATTACTAATTTCACACACAGAGCGTCACCATATTTGGACTATCACAGAGAAGTGGTAAGTGTGTTGATGATAATCTGGTAAGGAGTAATATGTTAGGGAATGATGATTGAATAATATCTGGATGTAAATTTGGCAGGGATCAGGGATTCAATGGGGGGTCAAGACACATCATGAAAAACCAACCTCTTCTGTCTGGGACAGAAAACCAATGCATCAAACCCGAAACTGAGAAAATAACTATGTTAACTGTGCAACTATTGAAAATAAGGTTTAGGATGATGCATAAGGTTAATCTTAAATTAATTTATAAATGGTTAATAACTGGAGGTACACTACATGACCAAAAGTATGTGGACACCTGCTCATCGAAGATCTCATTTCAAAATCATGGGCATTAATATGGAGTTGGTGTGCCTCCCTTTGCTGCTATGTAACAGCCTCCCACTCTTCTGGGAAGACTTTCCATTAGATGTGGTGGGAACATTGTAGGGGATTGGTTTCATTCAGCCACAAGAGCACTAGTGAGGTGGAATGGGGTGATTAGGTAGCTAGTGTAGTTGGATTCAAATCATCCTAAAGGTGTCTGGGAAGGGAGGTAGGCTCTGTGCAGGCTAGTAAGTTCTTCCACACTGGATCTTCACAAACCACTTCTTTATGGACTCGCTTGTGAACGGGGGCAGGTATGCTGGAAACAGGAAAGGGCCTCCCCAAACTGTTGCACAAAGTGGAAGCACAGAATATCTAGAATGTATTGTATGCTGTAGCATTAAGCCAGACATTATCTTTCTCCAACAAACTTTACAGTTGGCACTATGCATTGGGGCAGGTAGTTCTCCTGGCATCCGGCCAAACCCAGATTCATCCGTAGACTGCCATATGGTGAAGCGAGTATCATAGGAGAACGCTTTTTCACTTCTGCAGAATCAATGGCAGAGAGCTTTACACCACTCCAGCCGACGCTGGCATTGCGCATGGTGATCTTAGGCTTATGCGCAGCTGTTCAGCCACATGGAAACCCATTTCATGGAAGCCCTGACGAACAGTTGTGCGTTGCTCTAGAGGCAGTTGGAACTCTGTAGTGAGTGTTGCAACCTCCGAGGACGCGCTACAGCCTTGCCATGGGTCCGTTTATGAGCTTGTGTGGCCTACACTGGGGGAAAGGCTGAGAGGTGTTTAGACATTTCCACTTTACAACAACAGCACTTACAGTTGATGAGTAGCCTCTAGCAGGGCAGAAATCTGACGAAGGGAAAGGGATCAATGACTGGTGCCACGTTGAAAGTACTGAGTTTTTCAGTAAGGCCATTCTATGGCAATAATGTTATGGAGATTGATGGCTGTGTGCTCGATTTTATACACCTGTCAGCAACGGGTGTGGGCTGAAATAGCCAAATCCACTAATTTAAAGGGGTGTTACATATTTTTTTATATACATAGTGGGGAAATATTGGCTCACTGTTTGGCAAACACTGACCAGTTACTGCAATATTTTTGAAAAACCCTTCAAAATGGAACCTCTATTGTAAAAAAGTACTATACCTAAAGCTCGGATCCCAACCCAATCCCACCCATCTAAACTGGATGTATCAAATCCCAACCCTACCCTCCCTGTACACTGATACATCACACTCTTTCCCTTCTTTGAGCCCACCACTCTCTTTATTATTTTTTGTTTAGTTGATGTTTTGTTTGGGCTGTTTGTTTTAGTTTATTTATTTATTAGTAAAGCGAATCTTTGGTTTTGAAAAACTATATAAGTATGTATTATTATTATTACAATGAGAGAGGTGGACCTGTCTGGATGATGCAGATGTATTGTGATGATGGTCTACTTGAGAGGGACAACCTGGGACTCGGAGGATCCTTAAACTGCTCCGGTACTAAAGGAATAGGAAGAGAGCTGAGAAGAGAGAGAGAGAGAGAGAGAGGGGGTGGGGGGTAGAGAGAGAGGCAGAGAGACAGAGCGAGAAAACAGAGAACGATAGCATTACTAAAAAAGGATCAGAATCATTTTTCACCTCATTTAATGTGTACTTTTAGAACAATACTGTTATACACAGAGAAGACTACTGGCCAACTGATTAATCTAGCTTGAACATGCCAAAAGAGGACCTGTGATAGGGACCTTGCAGAGTAAGAAGGCTAGAAGGTTTGATTGTGGACTAAGGAAAAAGGGATAGCACGCATACGATGTAGTGGAACAGGTTGAGAGCATTTGGGTCCACATACAACAATATCATGGTCAAGACACACCGAACAGTGAAGAGGGCAAAAACATCCCCAGGAGACAAAAGATTTGGATGGTTAGATCCTCAAAAAATTTATACTGACAATCGAGAGCATCATGGTTGGATCACCGCCTGGTAGGGCAACCGCTTGGCCTCGAGCAAGGCACAAAGGGTAGTGCGACGGCGAGTAATCACTGGGGCAAAGTGCCTGACATAAGACCTGAAATAGGCGGAAGTCAGAGGAAGGCCCTCAAAATGTAAAGACTCAGCCACCAGTATAGACTTCTCTGCTACGCACGGTAAGCGAGAGTGCCAAGTTAGGTCAAAAGACTTCAACAGCTTCTACCCACAAGCCATAAGACTCCTGAACAGCTAATCATGGCTACCCGGACTATTTGCACTGCCCCCCACCCCATCCTTTTACGCTGCTGCTACTCTGTTAAGTATTTATGCGTAGTCACTTTAACTCTACCCACATGTACTATTACTCAACTATCCTCAACTAGCTCGGTGCCCGACATTGACTCTGAAATCCGGTACCCCCCGTATATATAGCCTCCTACTGTCACTTTATTTTACTCTGCTCTTTGTTTTTCTCAACACTTTTTTTTGTTGTTGTTTTATTCTTACTTTTTTTTGTTTAAAATAAACGCTACTGTTGGTTAAGGGCTGTAAGTAAGCATTTCACTGTAATGTCTGCACTTGTTGTATTCGCGTATGTGACCAATAAAATTTGATTTGATTTGATTTGATTTGATTTGATTTGATTTGAGGTACATGCTTTGTCACAATAGCAGGTGCAGCTCTCATTTGCAGGTGGCTTCGTGACAAAAATAAAATGATCGGTAAGAAACATTATAATCAAAAGAAGGTTAAACGTTGCGTATTAAGTTAAATCACTCAATCACTTAAGATCCTAGACTGCAAAATACGGCGCACATTAAGACACTCTCTTTAGACTGTATTTATTTATGCAGCTATTCCCTTAAGACTAAAGTCAAGTGGATACAGTACATTCTAAGAAGGGCACCACAACTGAGTGAGCACTGTGGTATGGCGATGAGTAGAATGAAGGATTGGCATGATTAGATTCTATACAAAAGTATTTGGGTACAGGATTGTGATTTATTGTGACATTATGAAGGATTATGATTAACAGTGCTCTTCGAAAGTATTCAGACCCCCTTGACTTTTTCTACATTTTGTTACGTTGCAGCCCTATTCTAAAATCGATTAAATATTTTTTTCCCCTCATCAATCTACACACAACACCCCATAATGACAAAGCAAAAACAGGATTTTATTTTAAAAATAAAAATGGAAATATCACATTTACATAAGTATTCAGAGCCTTTACTCAGTTCTTTGTTGAAGCACCTTTGGTAGCGACTACAGCCTCGAGTCTTCTTGGGTATGACGCTACAAGCTTGGCAAACCTGTATTTGGGGAGTTTCTCCCATTTTTGTCTGTGGATCCTCTCAAGCTCTGTTAAGTTGATGTGGAGTGCTGCTGCACAGCTATTTTCAGGTCTCTCCAGAGATGTTCGATCGGGTTCAAGTCCGGGCTCGTGGTTGGGCCACTCAAGGACATTCAGAGACTTGTCCTGAAGCGACTCTGCGTTGTCTTGGCTGTGTGTTAGGGTCGTTGTCCTGTTGGAAGGTGAACCTTTACCCCAGTCTGAGGTCCTGAGGCCTGGAGCAGGTTTATCATCAAGGATCTCTCTGTACTTTGTTCCGTTCATCTTTGCCTCGATCCTGACTAGTCTCCCAGTCCCTGCCGCTGAAAACATTCCCACAGCATGATGCTGCCACCACCATACTTCACCATAGGGATGGTGCCAGGTTTCCCCCAGACGTGACGCTTTGGCATTCCAGGCCAAGATAGTTCAATCTTGTTATCATGTCTGAGAGTCTTTAGGTGCCTTTTGGCAAACTCAAGTGGGCTGTCATGTGCCTTTTACTGAGGAGTGGCTTCGGTCTGGCCACTCTACCAAAGGCCTGATTTTGGAGTGCTGCAGAGATGGTTGTCCTTCTGAAGGTTCTCCCATCTCCACAGAGGAACTCTGGAGCTCTGTCAGAGTGACCACCCGGGTTCTTGGTCACCTCCTGACCAAGGCCCTTCTCCCCCGATTGCTCAGTTTGGTCGGGCGGCCAGCTCTAGGAAGAGTCTTGGTGGTTCCAAACTTCTTCCATTTAAGAATGATGGAGGCCACTGTGTTCTTGGGGACCTTCAATGCTGCATAAAGTTTTGGTGCCTTCCCAGATCTGTGCCTTGACTACAATCCTGTCTCGGAGCTCTACGGACAATTCCTTCAACCTCATGGCTTGGTTTTTGCTGTGACATGCACTGTCAACTGTGGGACCTTTTATAGACAGTTGTGTGCCTTTCCAAATCATGTCCAATCAATTGAATTTACCACAGGTGGACTCCAATCAAGTTTAGAAACATCTCAAGGATGATCCAATGGAAACAGGACAGTTTCTGAGCTCAATTTCGAGTCTCTAGCAAAGGGAATGAATACGTTACAGTTGAAGTCGGAAGTTTACATACACCTTAGCCAAATATATTTAAAATCAGTTTTTCACATTTCCGACATTTAATCCTAGTAAAAATTCCCTGTCTTAGGTCAGTTAGGATCACCACATTATTTTAAGAATGTGAAATGCCAGAATAATAGTAAGAGAATTATTTATTTAAGCTTTTATTTATTTCACACATTCCCAGTGTGTCAGAAGTTTACATTCACTCAATTAGTATTTGGTAGCATTGTCTTTAAATTGTTTAACTTGGGTTAAACGTTTGGTAGCCTTCCACAAGCTTCCCACAATAAGTTGGGTGAATTTTGGCCCATTCCTCCTGACAGAGCTGGTGTAACTGAGTCAGGTTTGCTAGGCCTCTTCCTTGCTCGCACACACTTTTTTCAGTTCTGCCCACAAATGTTCTATGATTGAGGTCAGGGCTTTGTGATGGCCACTCCAATACCTTGACTTTTGTTGTCCTTAAGCCATTTTGCCACAACTTTGGAAGTATGCTTGGGGTCATTGTCCATTTGGAAGACCCATTTGCGACCAAGCTTTAAATTCCTGACTGATGTATTGAAATGTTGCTTCAATATATCCACATACCTTCCTTCCTCATGATGCCATCTATTTTGTGAAGTGCACCAGTCCCTCCTGCAGCAAAGCACCCCACAGCATGATCACTTGCCACCCCTGTGCTTTATGGTTGGGATGGTGATTCTTCGGCTTGCAAGCATCCTCCTTTTCCTCCAAACATAACAATGGTCATTATGGCCAAACAGTGTATATTTTTGTTTCATCAGACCAGAGGACATTTCTCCTAAAAGTACAATCTTTTGACCCCATGTGCAGTTAAACCGTAGTGGCTTTTTTTATGGTGGTTTTGGAGCAGTGGCTTCTTCCCTTGCTGAGCGGCCTTTCCAGGTTATGTCGATATAGGTCTAGTTTTACTGTGGATATAGATACTTTTGTACCTGTTTCCTCCAGCATCTTCACAAGGTCCTTTGCTGTTGTTCTGGGATTGATTTGCACGTTTCGCACCAAAGTACGTTCATCTTCAGGAGACAGAACACGTCTCCTTCCTGAGCGGTATGACGGCTGTGTGGTCCAATGGTGTTTATACTTGCGTACTATTGTTTGTACAGATGAACGTGGTACCTTCAGGCGTTTGAAATTGCTCCCAAAGATGAATCAGACTTGTGGAGGTCTACAATTTTCTTCCTGAGGTCTTGGCTGATTTCTTTTGACTTTCCCATGATGTCAAGCAAAGAGGCACTGATTTTGAAGGTTGGCCTTGAAGGTTTGAAGGTTGGTACACCTCAATTGACACAAATGACATTGTCAATAGCCTATCAGAAGCTTATAAAGCTAAGACATCATTTTCTGGAATTTTCCAAGCTGTTTAAAGGCACCAGTCAACTTAGTGTATGCGGAACTTGCCCACTGGAATTGTGATACAGTGAATTATAAGTGAAATAATCTGTCTGTAAACAATTGTTGGAAAAATGACTTGTGTCATGCACAAAGTAGATGTCCTAACCGACTTGCCAAAACTATAGTTTGTTAACAAGAAATGTGTGAGAGAGGTTGAAAAATGAGTTTTAATGACTCCTAAGTGTCTGTAAACCTCCGACTTCAACTTTATGTAAATAAGGTAATTCTGTTTGTTAGTTAGTTTTTCATAAATTTGCAAATATGTCAGAAAACCTGTTTTTGCTTTATCATTATGTTGTTATTGTGTGTAGACTGCTGAGGATTTTTATTTATTTCATCCATTTTAGAATAAGGCTGTAACATAACAAAAAATGGAAAAAGTCCAAGGGCCCTGTATAAGGTCATATGATTGAAGAAAAAAACGCCTACTCCCTAATTATTTTTACTAGCACCATTTTTACTAGCACCATGGAGGGAAGCACAGCCACGAGCTGCCGCAGTGACACAAGCCTACTAGACGAGCTAAACCCACTTCTAAGTGCTCGCTTTCGAGGCAAGCAACACTGAAGCATGCATGAGAGCACCAGCTGTTCCGGATGACTATGTGAATCACGCTCTCCGTAGCCGATGTGAGTAAGAGACTTTTAAGCAGGTCCCAACATTCACAAGGCCGCAGGTCGGCAGACGGATTACCAGGGACGTGTACTCCGAGCATGTGCTGACCAACTGGCAAGTGTCTTCACTGACATTTTCAACATGTCCCTGACTGGAGTCTGTAATACCAACATGTTTCAAGCAGACCACTATAGTCCCCGTGCCCAAGGACTCTAAGATAACCGCCTAAATGACTACCGACCCGTAGCACTGACGTCTGTAGCCATGAAGTGCTTTGAAAGGCTGGTCATGGCTCACATCAACAGCATTATCCCAGAAACCCTAGACCCACTCCAATTTGCATACACGCCCAACAGATCCACAGATGATGCAATCTCTATTGCACTCCCACACTGCCCTTTCCCACCTGGACAAGAGGAACACCTACGTGAGAATGCTATTCATTGACTACAGCTCAGCATTCAACACCATAGTGCCCTCTAAGCTCATCACTAAGCTAAGGATCCTGGGACTAAACACCTCCCTCTGCAACTGGATCCTGGACTTCCCTGACGGGCGCCCCAGGTGGTAAGGGTAGGTAACAACACATCTGCCACACTGATCCTCAACACGGGGGCCACCTCAGGGGTGCGTGACTCAGTCCCCCTCCTGTACTCTGTTCACCCATGACTGCATGGCCAGGACACGACTCAACACCATCATTAAGTTTGCCGACGACACAACAGTGGTAGGCCTGATCACCGACAACGATGAGACAGCCTATAGGGAGGAGGTCAGAGATCTGGCCGTGTGGTGCCCACGACAACAACCTCTCCCCTCAACGTGACCAAGACAAAGGAGATGATTGTGGACTACAGGAAAAAAAAAGAGGACTGAGCACACCCCCATTTCATCGACGGGGCTGTAGTGGAACAGGTTGAGAGCTTCAAGTTCCTTGGTGTCCACATCACCAACGAATTATCATGGTCCAAACACACCAAGACAGTTCGTGAAGAGGGCACGACAAAGCCCTATTCCCCCTCAGGAGACTAAAAAGATTTTCTTTGCATGGGTCCTCAGATCCTCCAAAAAAAATTATACAGCTGCACCATCGAGAGCATCCTGACTGGTTGCATCACCGCCTGGTATGGCAACTGCTTGGCCTCGACCGCAAGGCACTACAGAGGGTAGTGCGTACGCCCAGTACACATCACTGGGGCAAAAGCTTCCTGCCATCCAGGACCTCTATACCAGGCGGTGTCAGAGGAAGGCCCTCAAAATTGTCAAAGACTCCAGCCACCCTAGTCAAGTAGACTGTTCTCTCTCGCTACCGCACGGCAAGCCCGGTACCGGAGTGCCAAGTCTAGGTCCAAAAGACTTCTCAACAGCTTCTACCCCCAAGCCATAAGACTCCTGAACAGCTAATCATGGCTACCGGACTATTTGCACTGTCCCCCCCACCCCATTCTTTTTTACATGCTGCTACTCTGTTAAGTATTTATGCATAGTCACTTTAACTCTACCCACATGTACATATTACCTCAACTACCTCCAACTAGCCGGTGCCCCGCACATGACTCTGCAACGGTAATTTCCCCCCTGTATATATAGCCTCCCTACTGTCACTTTATTTTACTTCTGCTCTATTTTTCTCAACACTTTTTTGTTGTTGTTTTATTTTTACTTTTTTGTTTAAAATAAATGCACTGTTGATTAAGGGCTGTAAGTAAGCATTTCACTGTAATGTCTGCACCTGTTGTATTCGGCGGCATGTGACCAATAAAATTTGATTTGATTTGATTTGATTACCCCAACACCCCATTCCGTCCCTCACAAACACCTTGCCAAAGCGGCTGTCTTGGCATGTTGCAAAACACAAGTGCAAACACACGGAAGATTTCAGATCAGCAGCATTCCTTTGTCCCCCCACGCCACCGCAGGATCTAATACAGTTAGAGTGGTTACTGATGTTGAGAAGCTGCCAAACTGCCATCAAACTACCAGGTAGGCGGGGTGGATGACAAGTCTCAGGGATTATGTGTGGGACAAGGAAGGTCTTAAGCCTGTAATCATTATAAATCAGATGACAGACAAGAAAAACAAACTCAGAACTATAGTCAATATGATTCGATCAGGATTAATGAATGAAGGTGTGTGTTGGCTCTAATACTTGTATATGTTTACTTTTATAATTCTTTCCTAAGCCATAATAACAATACGGTGCTATATTACACTGTTGAAATCCATGATACAAAATAAAGAACACACAGCCAGCACACAGCCATCCATTGTCCATTGTTATACCCGACTCATATGCATTACATCACCTAGCTACTGTATTACACGCCAACCCAACAGATACACATTTAGAACTGGTAACACCATGTTGACCCATCCCTGGCCTTTCTCTATAAACATCCATCAGCTATCCATTAGTTTCACTGAGATATTTGTAGCATTTGGCACATTGACTTAAATTAGGCCCTGGTTTTAGCCTGTGTTTGTCATGACTTAGTCAGTCAAACACTCTGCCGTCAGAACAGTAAGCGTTTGATGTTGTACATTGTCTCTCAGGGACAGTGTGTCTCGGCTTGTTGACCGTAGAGCTATCAGATTAATCAGTTGGCCAGTAGTTTTCTCTGTGGTATAACAGTATTGTTCTAAAAGTACACACCAACTTGGGGAGCCAGGCCCACCCACTGGGAGCCAGGCCCAGGCAATCAGAATGAGTTTTTATTACAGACAGAAATACTCCTCAGTTTCATAAGCTGTCCGGGTGGCTGGTCTCAGATGATTCCGCAGGTGAAGAAGCCGGATGTGGAGGTCCTGGGCTGGCGTTACTGTCACGATCGTCTGAAGAAGCGGACCAATACGTAGCGCGTGGAGTGAACATGATAACTTTATTTAATAAAGCAACCACGAAAAAACAACAAATGACGATAGTGAAGTCCTCTGTAACACTGACAGAAACATGGAACAAAAACCCACAAACCAAGGGAGAAACCACACAGTTTAAATATGGCTCCCAATCAGAGATAACGAGCCGGAACAGCTGACCACTCATTACCTCCGATTGGGGAGTCATATGACTAATCAAACACAATCACCCAACATAGAAATGAACAACTAGAATCCCCAACATAGAAATACACCCAACCAATGAAAATGAACAACCCTGGCTCAATAATCAAAGTCCATAGAGCCAGAGTAACACAGTACCCCCTAAAGGTGCGCACTCCGGGCGCACCAGCATCCCACAGTCTAGGGGAGGTCTGGGTGGGCGTCTGTCCATGGTGGCGGCTCTGGCCAGGTCGTGGTCCCCACCCCACCTAGTCACTATCCGCTTCCGTAGCCCCCTCCACCTGACCACCCCCAACTAAACCCCACTGGATTAAGGGGCGGCACCGGACTAAGGGGCGCACCGGACTAAGGGGCAGCACCGGACTAAGGGACAGTACCTGACTAAGGGGCAGCACCGGCCTGAGGGGCAGCACCCGGACTGAATGGCGGATCCTGGCTGGCTGGCTCTGGCGGATCCTGGCTGGACGGCTCTGGCTGATCCTGTCTGGCGGAAGGCTCTGGCTGATCCTGTCTGGCGGAAGGCTCTGGCTGATCCTGTCTGGCGGGAAGGCTCTGGCTGCTCCTGTCTGGGCGGAAGGCTCTGGCTGATCCTGTCTGGCGGAAGGCTCTGGCTGCTCCTGTCTGGCGTGGAGAGCTCTAGCGGCTCCGATCTGAGCGGGACGGCTCTGAAGGCTCATGGCAGACGGGCGGCTTTGCAGGCTCAGTACAGACCGGGCAGTTCCTGCGGTCGCTTGGCAGACGGACAGTTCAGACGGCGTTGGGCAGACGGGCAGTTCAGACAGCGTTGGGCAGACGGGCAGTTCAGACGGCGTTGGGCAGACGGACAGTTCAGCCCTTTGAAGCAGACGGGCAGACTCTGGCCGTCGAGGCGCATCGTAGGCCTGGTGCGTGGTGCCGGAACAGGAGGTACCCGGGCTGAGGACACGCATCTCAGGGCTAGTGCGGGAAGCAGCAACAGGGCATGCTTTGGCCCTGGGGACGCACCGTAGGCCTGATGCGTGGTGCCGGAACTGGAGGTACCGGGCTGAGGACACGCATCTCAGGGCTAGTGCGGGAGAAGCAACAGGGCATGCTTGGCCCCTGGGGACGCACCGTAGGCCTGATGCGTAGGTGCCGGAACTGGAGGTACCGGGCTGAGGACACGCATCTCAGGGCTAGTACGGGGAAGCAGCAACAGGACATGCTTGGCCCTGGGGACGCACTGTAGGCCTGATGCGTGGTGCCGAACTGGAGGTACCGGGCTGAGGACACGATCTCAGGGCTAGTGCGGGAAGGCAGCAACAGGGCATGCTTGGCCCTGGGGGACGCACCGTAGGCCTGATGCGTGGTGCCGGAACTGGAGGTACCGGGCTGAGGACACGCATCTCAGGGCTAGTGCGGGAGAAGCAACAGGGCATGCTGGACCCTGGGAACGCACATAAGGGCTAGTGCGGAGAGCCGGAACAGGGCATGCTGGACCCTGGGGACTCACATTAAGCCTAGTGCGGAGAGCAGCAACAGGACGCACAGGACTCGGGGAGACACACAGGAGGCTTGGGGCGTGGTGTAGGCACTGGTGGGAAAGGGCTGGCGACGCGCACCGTATCCCTGGTGCGAGTGGCCGGAACAGGCCGGGCTGGGCTGGCGAAGCGCACCGTATCCCTGGTGCAGTGGCCGGAACAGGCCGGGCCGGGCTTGGCGAAGCGCACCGTATCCCTTGGTGCGAGGGGGTCGTAACAGGCCGGACCGTACTGGAGGCACACACCACTGGCTCTACCCCGGGAACTGGAACGGGCCGGACCGGACTGGATACACACCTCAGTCTCTCACGCCGTGCCTCTACATCTCCTTTCCCTACTTTGGCCAGTGACCCCCGTGAACCTGGTTGCCTCTTGAATCGCCCCTTCTCTGCCTCCGTTAGTCCCGTCGTCCAAGCCATGTGCCCCCCCAAAAACTTTTTGGGGTTGCCTCTCGTCCTTCCAACGATGATGGCCCTGTTGACGCCGTTCTCCTCTCTCGCCAGGGCCTTGATCTTCCCCAAGGTCCCTTGCCCCCGAGCATGTCCTCCCAGGACCACGATTTGCCCACCTGGGCCATCGCCAGCCTCTCGAGCTCCTTACCAGGCGCTTCCTCCCATGTCCAGCTGTCTTGCTCCTGGACACGCTGTTGGTCCTTCTATGGTGGGTTTTTCTGTCACGATCGTCTGAAGAAGCGGACCAATACGCAGCTGCGTGGAGTGAACATGATAACTTTATTTAATAAAGCAACCACGAAAAAACAACAAATGACGATAGTGAAGTCCTCTGTAACACTGACAGAAACATGGAACAAAACCCACAAACCAAGGAGAAACCACACAGTTTAAATATGGCTCCCAATCAGAGATAACTTGAGCCAACAGCTGACACTCGTTACCTCCGATTGGGAGTCATATGACTAATCAAACACAATCACCCAACATAGAAATGAACAACTAGAATCCCCAACATAGAAATACACCCAACCAATGAAAATGAACAACCCTGGCTCAATAATCAAAGTCCATAGAGCCAGAGTGTCACAGTTACATGTGGTCTGCGGTTGTGAGACAGGTTGGAAGTACTGCCAAATTCTCTAAAACGACGTTGGAGGCAGCTTATGGTAGAGAAACATTCAATTATCTAGCAACAGCTCTGGTGGACATTCGTGCAGTCAGCATGCCAATTGCACGCTCCCTCAAAACCAAGACATCTGTGGCATTGTATTGTGTGACAAAACTGCACATTTTAGAGTAGCCTTTTATTGTCCCCAGCACAAGGTGCACCTGTGTAATGATCATGCTGTTTAATCAGCTTCTTGATATGCCACACCTGTCAGGTGGATAGATTATTTTGGCAAAGGAAAAATTTTCACTAACAGGGAAGTAAACATATTTGTGCACAACATTTGAGAGAAATAAGCTTTTTGTGCATATGGAACATTTCTGGGATCTTTTATTTCCAGCTCATGAAACATGGGACCAACACTTTACATGTTGCGTTTATATTTTTTCAGTATAGTTATGGTTCCTTTCAGATGACTCATAGGAAACAACAACCACTACTGACCTGGCCATTGTGATCAAAAGTGTATGGCAGTTTATGGTCAATGTTCTATACCACCTGATTCAGCTGATCACTAATATCTTGATTAGCTGAATGGGGAGTATTATTGCTGGGTTGAAATAAAAGCCTGCACACAATGTGGCTCTCCAGGAACAGGAGTGAAAAACACAAGCCTACAAGTAGAACTATTGACCTTCCCAGTGCAGTATCTGTGACTACCATCTCACAGACTACCCCATTGCGCTCACCTCGGTCATCATGAAGTGCTTCGAGAGGCTGGTCATGGCCCACATCAAGGTCAACATTCCAGGCATGCACAGATCCACAGAAGATGCCATTTCCATCGCTATTCACACGGCCGTAACACATCTGGACATGAGGAACACCTAAGTGAGAATGCTGTTCATTGACTACATTTCAGCATTCAACACTATTGTTCCCTCCAAGCTCGACACCAAGCTCAGAGCCCTGGGTCTGGACACCACCCTCTGCAACTGGATCCTGGACTTCCACTGGCTGTGAGGATTGGCAACAACACCTCCTCAATGGAGTGTTGTAATGTAGCCCTGTCTTGGTAGGTTTCCCCTACCTTAACACACTTCCATATGAGCTGAACTCCCAACTATAATCACCCCATCTGCCATTTGTATTTAGAATCTAGTAAATCTGTGGTTGCCATGGATGGCAGGTGAAAGTTGTGTATTGTTGGCAGCACATTATTTACACTCCCACTATATTGTGACTCATGTTGTGAAGTTGATGTCTATGGGCGTGTGTGTGTGGGGTGCTGGTACTGTTGGTGATACTCCACCTGTTATCGAGGATGAGAGCAGGCCTGCACCTCAGCAGACAGTGTTATCCTGGATCACCACACCCTCACCTGGGGAATATGGAGTGACTGAGGAGAAGGAGTAGATGAAGAAGAGAGGAGGGGGGAGGATGAGTATAGTCGATGTGTGTAGAGAGATATAATAGAGATATGAAAAAGGACAATATGATAGATGGATAATTGAGGAGGAAGGGAGAGGAGTGAAGGAGGAGAGAGAATGGGGTGGGTGGAAAGAGGTGAAGAAAGAGAAAATAATTGAGTTCCACACATTACGTACTGATCCTCCAGTGAATCTCTTAAAATAGCTCCAAACATGGTTGAGTCAGGCATGCGGAAGGGACAATGGTGAGAAATTCTGATCCATTTTCTTCTACCATTTCCTTGAAATAATGCCTCCTCTTTCCTTCATTCTGCTCTAACACTCATCTTTCACACCTGATTCCTCATCTCGTCTTCCATCTCTCTATCAGTCAATCCCTTATTACGTCTCTCTCATTCCTGAACGTTTGGAATGTTCTTCAAAGAGCGGTCTTGCCACAGTTCTCTAACCACATGATAGGTATTGATGTATTCTGGTTTCCCTTGGCTGCAAAGGTACATATTGCAGAGACTGGAGTTGAATAGAGCCTTGAGTCATTGCGGTATACATAACAGCTGTTGAAGATAATGCAACCATTGTGCTTCTATATTTGCTGTTGTCTCGGTCAAGTATTAAATTAACACTTGTTTTTCCTTCTTTTTTTTTTTTAAATCACTGTTAGCTCTTGAAACAGGTTTTTTCTCCCAGCCTCTATCGGAGCAGGTTTATTTCAGTCCATCCTCCGGTTTATGCCTTGCTTCATCTTGTAGCCAGAACTATTGTTAATGGTGAGCGACTGTATTTTCACTTCTTTATAGCGTTTGGGGAAGTTGGTTTAGAAGATTCACAAAAGATAGATTTACTAAGAAATCACACTACTGCACTTTTTGTAGATGTAGAAGGACTACCTAAAAATATTGATGACAACAATATATTCCTTTGAGAGCAATATTTAGTTTCCCCACAGTTGCGTAAGCATCCAATTTGTCTAAGAATTTAGAGAAGATTATAGCAGGTCTGCAGGCTTATATTATAATCATTCAAACTGTGTAGGTGAGTGTGTGATTGTCACGATCGAGTGTAGAGTAGACCAAGGCGCAGCGTGATGAACAAACATACTTTAATTAGTTAAAGTTTTAAACATGAATACAAAACAAGAAACTCAATGGCGTCCACGGTATCATGACGAACACGGAACAAAAACCCACAAACCCAAAGGGAAAAACATACAGTTTAAATATGGCTCCCAATCAGAGACAACCAGCCAACAGCTGACACTCGTTGCCTCTGATTGGGAGCCATATTTAAACTGTATGTTTTTCCCTTTGGGCTTGGGGTTTTTGTTCGTGTTCGGTCATTGATACCGTGGACGCGCAGTCGTTTCTTGTTTTGTATTCATGTTTAAAACTTCAAACAATTAAAGTATGTTTGTTCATCACGCGCGCTCTTGGTCTACTCCTTACCTCGATCGTGACAGAAAACCCACCATGCAACGACCAAGCAGCGTGTCCAGGGGCAGTCCCTTGGGGTGGACATGGGGAGGAAGCGCGGGAAAGGCCCTGGCGAAAGAGGAGCAGCGTGTCCAGGAGCAGGCAGCCTGGACATGGGAGGAGATATTGGACGGTAAAGGGTCCTGGACTTGGGGGAAATCCTGGCCGGGATGGATCGCCGGCCATGGAGTGAGACAGTGGAGAGGCGACGGAGAGAGGAGCAACGGCGTGATCAGGGTCGTCGTCGGACGGTCGAGAGGCAACCCCAGAAAATGTTTAGGGGGGGGCACACGGCATGGACGACGGGGCTGACAGAGGCAAAAAAGGGGCGGATCCAGAAGGCCACCAGGCCAGGGGTACACCGCCCTGTACGTCCTGTGCGGATGCCTCACACAGAGTGTGTGAGGGTAGGCATTCAGCCAGGACGGGTTGTGGCCGCTCTTCACTCCAGGCCTCCTATCCGTCTCCACAGCCCGGTTCGGCCTGTCCCTGCTCCACGCACCAAGCCTACGGTGTGCGTCGCCAGCCCAGTCCGGCCTGTCCCTGCTCCACGCACCAAGCCTACGGTGTGCGTCGCCAGCCCAGCCCGGCCTGTCCCTGCTCCACGCACCAAGCCTACGGTGTGCGTCGCCAGCCCAGTCCGGCCTGTCCCTGATCCACGCACCAAGCCTACGGTGTGCGTCGCCAGCCCAGTCCGGCCTGTCCCTGCTCCACGCACCAAGCCTACGGTGTGCGTCGCCAGCCCAGCCCGACCTGTCCCTGCTCCACGCACCAAGCCTACGGTGCGCGTCGCCAGCCCGGCCCGGCCTGTTCCTGCCACTCGCACCAAGTATACGGTGCGCGTCGCCAGCCCGGCCCGGCTTGTTCCTGCCACTCGCACCAAGTATACGGTGCGCGCGCCAGCCGGCCCGGCCTGTTCCTGCCACTCGCACCAAGTATACGGTGCGTGTCGCCAGTCCGGCCCGGCTTGTTCCTGCCACTCGCACCAAGTATACGGTGCGCGTCGCCAGCCCGGCCCGGCCTGTTCCTGCCACTCGCACCAGGGGTGCGAGTCGTCAGCCTGGTAAGGCCCGTCCCTCCTCCACGCACCAAGCCAGGGGTGCGAGTCGTCAGCCTGGTAAGGCCCGTTCCTCCTCCACGCACCGAGCCAGGGGGTGCGCGTCGTCCAGCCTGGTAAGGCCCGTTCCTCCTCCACGCACCAAGCCAGGGGTGCGCGTCGTCAGTCCAGCCACAACCCGTGCCTGGGTCACCGGTGCCTGGTAAGGTACCGGTCAACTGCTCCACTATGGAGCTGAAGCTAACCGCTCCTGCTAAGTCCAGTCCTGCTCCTGCCGGCGGGGCCAGACTGGACCAGGGGCGCTATGGGGGTGTATTGGAGGGTGGTGGTCAAGGCCGGAGCCAGAACCGCCGCCGAGGAGGTATGCCCGCCCAGCCCTCCCCCTGTTTTGTTTAGTTGAGGCGCGGTCGCAGTCCGCGCTTTAGGGGGTACTGTCACACCCTGGCTCTGGGACTCATTATGTTGAGCCAGGGTGTGTTCATTCTATGTGTGTATTTCTATGTTGGTAATTCTGTTGTGTTGATTTCTATGTTTTTGCCTGGAGTGACTCCCAATCAGAGGCAACGAGTGTCAGCTGTTGGCTGGTTGTCTCTGATTGGGAGCCATATTTAAACTGTATGTTTTTCCCTTTGGGTTTGTGGGTTTTTGTTCCGTGTTCGGTCATTGATACCGTTGGACGTCACGAGTCGTTTCTTGTTTTGTATTGAGTTTAAACTTTAACTAATTAAAGTATGTTTGTTCATCACGCTGCGCCTTGGTCTACTCCTTACCTCGATCGTGACATAGACATACAGTGGGGAGAACAAGTATTTGATACACTGCCAATTTTGCAGGTTTTCCTACTTACAAAGCATGTAGAGGTCTGTAATTTTTTATCATAGGTACACTTCAACTGTGAGAGACGGAATCTAAAACAAAAATCCAGAAAATCACATTGTATGATTTTTAAGTAATTCATTTGCATTTTATTGCATGACATAAGTATTTGATCACCTACCAACCAGTAAGAATTCCGGCTCTCACAGACCTGTGTCAGAGTGTTGCGTGTGGATGTAGTGAAGGGAATCAAGCGCAGGGACAAGGATGTTCTTCAACAGACTTTAGTACTTTCCAAAACAGGAATGAGTCGCCAACCCAACCGGGCGGCACGAACAATTACGCACAACACACAGTGCGGAAAACAAGAAAAAGCGCACGCAGTGCGAACTCTCGAAATAACAACAAACGAGAGAGAAAACTCCTCGGAGGCAAGCTGACAATAACAATCACACATAACACCTGACCGAATAAACGAAACTAAATAGGGAACACAATCCAACACAAACAAGGGACAGGTGTTACAAACAGACAAAACCAAACGAACATGAAACATAGAACGGTGGCAGCTAGTACTCCGGAGACGACAACCGCCGAAGCCTGCCCGAACAAGGAGGAGGAGCAGCCTCGGCCGAAACCGTGACAGTACCCCCTTGACGCGCGGCTCCAGCCGTGCGCCGACCCGGGGCTCGGGGACGCACCCGGACGACGCTGGAGCGGGGCGCGCAGGATGACCCCGATGGAACTCGGTCAGCAGGGACTGGTCCAATATGTCCCTCCTTGGCACCCAGCACCGCTCCTCCGGGCCGTACCCCTCCCACTCCACGAGATATTGAAGACCCCCCATCCGGGCGTCTCGAATCAAGGATGGACCTCACAGTGTACGCCGGAGCCCCCTCGATGTCCAACGGGGCGGAGGAGTCTCCTCTATCTCATACTCCTGGAGTGGACCAGCTACCCACCGGCCTGAGGAGAGACACATGGAACGAGGGGTTAATATTCCTATAGTCAATAGGCAGTTCTAACCTGTAACACACCTCGTTCAACCTCCTCAGGACTTTGAATGGCCCCCACAAACCAGCCGACCCAGCTTCCGGCAGGGCAGGCGGGAGGGGCAGGTTTCTGGTCGAGAGCCAGACTCGATCTCCAGGTGCGTACACAGGCCCCCTCACTGCGGTGGAGATCGGCGCTCGTTTTCTGCCGACGGATGGCCCGCTGCAGATGTACGTGGGCAGCGTTCCATGTTTCCTCCGAGCGCCGTACCCATTCATCCACCGCAGGGGCCTTCGATCTGGCTCTCGTGCAAGGTGCCAGAACCGGCTGGTACCCTAACACACACTGGAAAGGGGTTAGTTGGGTGGAGGAGTGGCGGAGAGAGTTCTGTGCCATTTCGGCCCACGGAACGTATCTCGCCCACTCCTCCGGCCGGCCCTGGCAATAAGACCTCAGAAACCTACCCACCTCCTGGTTAACACGTTCAACCTGCCCATTACTCTCGGGTGGTAACCCGAGGTAAGCTTACCGAAACCCCCAACCGTTCCATAAACGCTCTCCACACTCTGGAGGTGAACTGGGGGCCTCGGTTTAGACACTATATCCTTGGGTACCCGTAATGCCGGAAGACATGGGTAAACAGAGCCTCAGCGGTCTGTAGGGCAGTGGGTAGACCCGGCATGGGAAGGAGACGACAGGCCTTCGAGAACCGATCCACAACGACCAGGATGGTAGTATTCCCCCTGTGAGGGGGAAGGTCGGTAACAAAATCCACCGAGAGGTGGGACCAGGTCGTTGTGGAATAGGCAGGGGTTGTAGCTACCCCCTGGGCAAATGTCTGGGCGCCTTACACTGGGCACACACCGAACAGGAGGAGACATAAATCCTCCATCCCTAGCTAACGTTGGCCACCAGTACTTCGTGCTAAGGCAGTGCACTGTCCGGCCCGATACCCGGATGGCCAGAGGAGGGGGACGATGAGCCCAACAAATGAGGCGATCGGCGTACCCGAGCCGGAACGTACGTCCGACCCACTGGACACTGTGGAGGACTTGGGTCGGTGCTTGTGCACGCCCGCTCGATCTCGGCATCAACCTCCCACACCACCGGTGCAACCAGACAAGACTCTGGTAGTATGGGCGTGGGCTCAACGGACCTCTCCTCCGCGTCATACCGCCGAGACAGAGCATCTGCCTTCCCGTTCTGGGACCCAGGGATGTAAGTGATTTTAAACACAAACCGGGCTAGAAACATAGTCCAGCGGGCCTGGCGAGGATTCAGTCTCCTAGCTGCCCGGATGTATTCCAGGTTACGATGGTCAGTTAGAATGAGGAAAGGGTGTTGAGCCCCCTCGAGCCAATGCCGCCACACCTTTAGGGCTTGTACCACGGCTATCTAGGGCATGAACAGGGAAAGGCTTATCAACTGGAAGGAGGGGAATCCCTAACTCTATACAAAACTGCCGATCTACAAAATTCCCAGCTGCGCCTGAATCTACCAGCGCCTTATGCTGGGAACGAGGTGCAACCTGTGGAAAACAAACAGGCAAGGTTAGGTGAACGACAGAAAGCTCTGGGTAAGTAGGGCGCCTACTCACCTGGGGGACCCCCAATGCCTGACCTGCCTTCCTCCACCGGGGACCCTCCCCAACACCTAGCCGCGGTGTGCCCTCCACGGCCACAGTTAGTGCAGGGACGGCCCCCTCGGGTTCCTGCTCCTCCGTTCTCTAGCGCCAGCACCCCGAGCTCCATAGGGCTCGGCTCGGAGGTGCTGGAGAGTGGAATGGGCGAAACCCACCCGGGACGTCCACGGGTGGCGAGCAGGGTATCCAGCCGAATGGCCATGTCGACAAGTTGGTCAAACGTCAACGAGGTGTCCCTGCACGCCAACTCTCGCTGGACGTCCTCCCGGGAGGCTGCAACGGAAGTGGTCTATAAGGGCCCGCTCATTCCACCCTGCATCGGCCGCTAGAGTCCGGAATTCCAAGGCAAAGTCCTGGGCGCTCCTCATCCCCCTGTCGGAGGTAGAACAGACGCTCCCCGCCGCCTTCCCTTCCGGTGGATGGTCAAACACAGCACGGAAGCGGCGGGAGAACTCCGCATAGGTAGTGGTAGCGGCGTCCATTCTTCCCTCCATTCGGCGTTAGCCCACTCCAACGCCTTGCCGGTGAGACAGGAGATGAGGGCTGAGACGCTCTCGTGTCCCGAGGGCGCCGGGTGTACGGTGGCGAGGTAGAGCTCCACTTGCAGCAGGAACCCTTGACACCCGGCAGCGGAGCCGTCGCACGCCCTCGGGAGCGAGAGAGCCGAATCCCACTGGGTTCCGGAGATGGGACAGGAAGACTGACCGATGGGGATGGTTCGGCAGGTGGGGTCGTGGGTACCCCGCTGGTTTCCCATCGGTGGAGAGTGTTCATCACCCCCTCCAGGGCATGACAGACCTGGTGAATCCGGTCCTCCTGTCCACGGAGACGTTCCTCCAGGCTTGCTGTTGGCGCGGTCGCTCCTGCTGATTCCATGGATGATGTGTGATTCTGTCAGAGTGTTGCGTGTGGATGTAGTGAAGGGAATCAAGCGCAGGGACAAGGATGTTCTTCAACAGACTTTAGTACTTTCCAAAACAGGAATGAGTCGCCAACCCAACCGGGCGGCACGAACAATTACGCACAACACACAGTGCGGAAAACAAGAAAAAGCGCACGCAGTGCGAACTCTCGAAATAACAACAAACGAGAGAGAAAACTCCTCGGAGGCAAGCTGACAATAACAATCACACATAACACCCTGACCCGAATAAACGAAACTAAATAGGAACACAATCCAACACAAACAAGGGACAGGTGTTACAAACGAGACAAAACCAACGAACATGAAACATAGAACGGTGGCAGCTAGTACTCCGGAGAACCGATTCGACCGCCGAAGCCTGCCCGAACAAGGAGGAGGAGCAGCCTCGGCCGGAAAACCGTGACAACCTGTTAGTTTTTTCTTTAAGAAGCCCTCCTGTTCTCCACTCATTACCTGTATTAACTGCACCTGTTTGAACTCGTTACCTGTATAAAAGACACCTGTCCACACACTCAATCAAACAGACTCCAACCTCTCCACAATGGCACAAGACCAGAGAGCTGTGTAAGGACATCAGGGATAAAATTGTAGACCTGCACAAGGCTGGGATGGGCTACAGGACAATAGGCAAGCAGCTTGGTGAGAAGGCAACAACTGTTGGCGCAATTATTGGAAAATGGAAGAAGTTCAAGATGACGGTCAATCACCCTCGGTCTGGGGCTCCATGCAAGATCTCACCTTGTGGGGCATCAATGATCATGAGTAAGGTGAGGGATCAGCCCAGAACTACAGGACCTGGTCAATGACCTGAAGAGAGCTGGGACCACAGTCTCAAAGAAAACCATTAGTAACACATTACGCCGTCATGGATTAAAATCCTGCAGCGCACGCAAGGTCCCCCTGCTCAAGCCAGCGCTTGTCCAGGCCCGTCTGAAGTTTGCCAATGACCATCTGGATGATCCAGAGGAGGAATGGGAGAAGGTCATGTGGTCTGATGAGACAAAAATATAGCTTTTTGGTCTAAACTCCATTCGCCGTGTTTGGAGGAAGAAGAAGGATGAATACAACCCCAAGAACACCATCCCAACTGTGAAGCATGGAGGTGGAAACATCATTCTTTGGGGATGCTTTTCTGCAAAGGGGACAGGACGACTGCGCCTTATTGAGGGGGAGGATGGATGGGGCCATGTACGCGAGATCTTGGCCAACAACCTCCTTCCGTCAGTAAGAACATTGAAGATGGAGTTGTGGCTGGGTCTTCCAGCATGACAACGACCCGAAACACACAGCCAGGGCAACTAAGGAGTGGCTCCGTAAGAAGCATCTCAGGTCCTGGAGTGGTCAAGCCAGTCTCCAGACCTGAACCAAATAGAAAATCTTTGGAGGGAGCTGAAAGTCCGTATTGCCCAGCGACAGCCCCGGAACCTGAAGGATCTGGAGAAGGTCTGTATGGAGGAGTGGGCCAAAATCCCTGCTGCAGTGTGTGCAAACCTGGTCAAGACCTACAGGAAATGTATGATCTCTGTAATTGCAAACAAAGGTTTCTGTACCAAATATTAAGTTCTGCTTTTCTGATGTATCAAATACTTATGTCATGCAATAAAATGCAAATGAATTACTTAAAAATCATACAATGTGATTTTCTGGATTTTTGTTTTAGATTCCGTCTCTCACAGTTGAAGTGTACCTATGATAAAAAATTACAGACCTCTACATGCTTTGTAAGTAGGAAAACCTGCAAAATCGGCAGTGTATCAAATACTTGTTCTCCCCACTGTATATGATGGGAGTGTGTGTTATTGAATAGTTACCTATTCCGTGGTAAAGCGACCCCTGCTTCGCTGTGACCAAATTTGATTTCCTGGCGAGGGCACCTGCAGTCTTCATCAGGCCATCACAACACTGCTTCCACTGACCTGCAATGAGAAGTAGACATGTCTTTGTAAAATGTATTTAATTGAAATGTTACAATATAATTTTTTTACATAAGTTCAGTTTATCATCTTGGTGAAACGTTCCCCTCACCCATTTCAATTTAAATACAAAGAGAGTGAGTAGTATGACAAAGAGATTAATTTCAGTATAATGCCAATCAAGCCCTTTTCTCCAACTAGGTTATTCTACTTAATGTGCACTGTTATGGCCTTATGCATGCATTACCCCTGGACCATAAATCAGTAGGTGTATTCCAGATGTCAGGCCTCTGTCAGCACATTAAGACACCAACCTCAACACCTGTTATTATACGTGTGGCAGAGAATTGAGTGTCTGTAATAACACCCTCCATCTGAATAGCACTGTTTATAAGAAGGAGCAGGTATATCAAGGATTCAGAAGAATGTACAGGTAATGTAAGGTGTGCCACCAAGGTTGCTTTTTTATGATTGACATTTTCGAGATTTCTCAGTCACAACATCAATAAGAACATCACCAGGGTTTTTTACGACTGCACTCTTCAGAGCCTTCAGGCATCATAGGTATTTTCCTGTTTTTATTGGTATGCTGTTCTGAAAACAAAAAACGTGGTTGAGAAGGAACACAGGGAGGAAACCCGTAAGACCCCGTCAAAATAGTACCTTGGGTTAAAGGGGCAATCTGCAAATGTTACATCACTTTTCAGTTAGTAATATTATATAGCCACTGATTCTTGAAGAATCAGCTCATGAACCATGAACTGCAGATTGTCCCTTTAAAAACGAAGTCAAAGAAGAATGCTATCTGTTCGGTCATAAAGTAATCTCTTACCTATGTCTGAGCCCTCCTCACAGTCTTCTAACCATTCCCATCATTCAGATAATAGACACCATTCATGTCCAAAACAAGTACTTCAGTGTCAGACAATGAGAAGGAATACCTGAGGACAGACAGACATCCGACAGACAGGCACAGGCACACACCCAGCCACACCTATACTTAAACCGCCTATCCTACACTACCACAAACATTTTCTCAATACAATAATGCAGCGGTACTGAAATTCAAACGGTGACTTAAAACCATTAAAGTCATCAACAAGGTACAAATAATTGTGAGGACTGAGGTGTCATTTAAAGCTGGAATCCTTAATGGTGAAACTGCCAGGTCCGTTTGCCATATTAGAACAACAAAGAAGTTACTGAAAACAACAAACACTGTTTTATCCCGTCGGGACATCATTGCACGAGCGATAGAAAAGCACAATATGTACTGCACATTTTTTTTACCATGCTGCGTGACGTAAAAGCTGAGGGATGGGTCTGGAGAAATGTAACCACACTCAAATTCACAGACAAAGCTATGGATGCAACAACTGACCATCCAGGATTTAAACATTATAGTTTTTTTGATCATGTTTTGAGGCTATCCAGTGTTTGTTTACATTTACATTGTTTACAAACATTGGAGTAAAATAATATTATATATTGGGTTCTGATCAGTTGAACTAAGCTCATGAGGCATTTCTATGTTATATTCTTAAATAATCAATGGTTATATACAGTGAGGGAAAAAAGTATTTGATCCCCTGCTGATTTTGTACGTTTGCCCAATGACAAAGAAATTATCAGTCTATAATTTTAATGATAGGTTTATTTGAACAGTGAGAGACAGAATAACAACAACAAAAAAATCCAGAAAAACGCATGTCAAAAATGTTATAAATTATTTTAATGTGGGAAATAAGTATTTGACCCTCTGCAAAAACATGACTTAGTACTTGGTGGTAAAACCCTTGTTGGCAATCACAGAGGTCAGACGTTTCTTGTAGTTGGCCAACAGGTTTGCACACATCTCGGGAGGGATTTTGTCCCCCTCCTCTTTGCAGATCTTCTCCAAGTCATTAAGGTTTCAAGGCTGACGTTTGGCAACTCGAACCTTCAGCTCCCTCCACAGATTTTCTATGGGATTAAGGTCTGGAGATTGGCTAGACCACTCCAGGACCTTAATGTGCTTCCTCTTGAGCCACTCCTTTGTTGCCTTGGCCATGTGTTTTGGGTCATTGTCATGCTGGAATATCCATCCACGACCCATTTTCAATGCCCTGGCTGAGGGAAGGAGGTACTCACCAAGATTTGACGGTACATGGCCCCATCCATCGTCCCTTTGATGCGGTGAAGTTGTCCTGACCCCTTAGCAGAAAAACACCCCCAAAGCATAATGTTTCCCACCTCCATGTTTGACGGTGGGGATGGTGTTCTTGGGGTCATAGGCAGCATTCCTCCACCTCCAAACACGGCGAGTTGAGTTGATGCCAAAGAGCTCCATTTTGGTCTCATCTGACCACAACACTTTCACCCAGTTCTCCCTCTTAATCATTCAGATGTTCATTGGCAAACTTCAGACGGGCATGTATATGTGCTTTCTTGAGCAGGGGGACCTTGCGGGCGCTGCAGGATTTCAGTCCTTCACGGCGTAGTGTGTTACCAATTGTTTTCTTGGTGACTATGGTCCCAGCTGCCTTGAGATCATTGACAAGATCCTCCCGTGTAGTTCTGGGCTGATTCCTCACGAGGTGAGATCTTGCATGGAGACCCAGGCCGAGGGAGATTGACAGTTATTTTGTGTTTCTTCCATTTGCGAATAATCGCACCAACTGTTGTCACCTCACCAAGCTGCTTGGCGATGGTCTTGTAGCCCATTCCAGCCTTGTGTAGGTCTACAATCTTGTCCCTTGGAGAGCTCTTTGGTCATGGCCATGGTGGAGAGTTTGGAATCTGATTGATTGATTGATTGCGTCTGTGGACAGGTGTCTTTTATACAGGTAACAAACTGAGATTAGGAGCACTCCCTTTAAGAGTGTGCTCCTAATCTCAGCTCATTACCTGTATAAAAGACACCTGGGAGCCAGAAATCTTTCTGATTGAGAGGGGGTCAAATACTTATTTCCCTCATTAAAATAATTTATAAGATTTTTGACATGCGTTTTTCTGGATTTTTTTGTTATTCTGTCTCTCACTGTTCAAATAAACCTACCATTAAAATTATAGACTGATCATTTCTTTGTCAGTGGGCAAACGTACAAAATCAGCAGGGGATCAAATACGTTTTTCCCTCACTGTATAATTTATTTATTTATTAAGTCCAAAAATTGATGTAGCAACTATAGATTGCCCCTTTAAAGAAAATAAATGAGTCAATACAACATCTCTAACTAATGTAGTTAACGTAAGTTCAATCAGTAAGGCTGGTCTGAATGTCCCATCTTACATTAACTTTGGTTCAGTAGTCCATTATATTCACATTGCTTCCTCTCCTAGTCTCCCTAGTGGCGCAGTGGTCTAAGGCACTGCATCACAGTGCTAGCTGTGCCACTAGAGATCCTGGTTCGAATCCAGGCTCTGTTGTAGCCGGCCGCGACCGGGAGACCCATGGGGCGGCGCACAATTTGTCCAGGGTAGGGGAGGGAATGGCTGGCAGGGAGGTAGCTCAGTTGGTAGAGCATGGCGTTTGCAACGCCAGGGTTGTGGGTTCAATTCCCATGGGGGGCCAGTATAAAAAAATAATAATAATAATGTATGCACTCACTAACTGTAAGTCGCTCTGGATAAGAGCGTCTGCTAAATGACTAAAATGTAAATGTTTATCATGGGCACAGCAGGAACTTTATACTGATATGTTCACAATTGGTTTCATCAACAACACAATGCCCTGTCACTCCTTCTCCTCTACTATCAATTAACCATTTGGAGAGTGTCAGTCAATCATCCTCTAGCCCATGAATTCCCAAACGTTTTTTGCTTCGTGAACCACCAATTGAGTTGTCTTGAGTCGCAACCCACCATAATGGTTGAGCAGTGAAAAAACATACACAGACCAAAGAATAAGTAAATAAAATCAATCTTGGCACCAGAGAGACAATTTTGCAGTTTCAAAGCTAATCTCCTGTAATTCCACACATCCTGCCATGGAGCTGAAAGAACATTTCCGCAGTTTTCTAAGCTAATTTTGTAATCAGCAGCTTTTAGACCTGAACATATTCAAAGAGGCGTGAGGGTACATGCATTGTTTCAAGTCTTAATTTATCTCAGTGTAAAGTTGTCACGTCCGTCGTATAAAGGATTGGACCAAGGTGCAGCGTGGTATGCATACATGTTTAATATTATAATAAACACTTGACCAAATAACAACAGCAACTGAACGTGAAGTTCTAAAGGCTAACAGCAAATAGAAACAGAAACAAGATCCCACAACTAAAGGTAGGCAAAATGGCTGCCTAAGTATGATCCCCCAATCAGAGTTCCCAATCAGCTGCCTCTGATTGGGAACCACTACCCGGCCAACATAGAAATATAATAAACTAGATTCTATCCAAATCACACCCTGACCTAACCAAACAGAGAATACAGGTGATCTCTAAGGTCAGGGCGTGACAAAAGTAAAAACGGACAATATACTTATCAAAAAGTTCAGTTAGTCGGCAGTTATGCATGATGTGCCAGATAGTTAAATAGTTATGTAAAACCATAAGGCTAAACCAGCCCATAAACATTAGACGTGGGAAATATGAGAATGCTAAACCAGCCCATATACATTAGACGTGGGAAATATGAAAAGGCTGCACTCCATTGTGGTAGCATGCCATTCCACAAAGTGATACTCATCATCTCACTGACGTAATAAATAGCAACTGTCGCTATGCAGGGTACAGCAGCTTCCTTTAGGTGACGTAAATTAGTCTTATCAACACTTACTCCCTCTCTCACACACACACACGATTAACTAACCTTGTGGGGACACACAATTGATTCCCATTCAAAATCCTATTTTCTTTAACCCCTAACCCTAAACTTAACCCGAAAACCTAACCCTAAACCTAACCCTAACACTATAATTCAAAGTACAGAGATCCTTGATGAAAACCTACTCCAGAGCACTCAGGACCTCAGACTGGGGCGAAGGTTCACCTTCCAACAGGACAACGAACCTAAGCACACAGCCAAGACAACGCAGGAGTGGCTTCGGGACAAGTCTCTGAATGTCCTTGAGTGGCCCAGCCAGACCCCAGACTTGAATCCGATCTAATATCTCTGGAGAGACCTGAAAATAGCTGTGCAGCGACGCTCCCCATCCAACCTGACAGAGCTTGAGAGGATCTGCAGAGAAGAATGGGAGAAACTCCCCAAATACAGGTGTACCAAGCTTGTAGCGTCATACCCAAGAAGACTCAAGGCTGTAATTGCTGCCAAAAGGTGCTTCAACAAATTACTGAGGAAAGGGTCTGAATACTTATGTAAATGTGATATTTCCAGGTAAGAAAATATAAACATTTGCAAAAATTAAAATAAAACGGTTTTCTCTGTCGTTATGGGGTATTGTGTGTGATTGATGAGGGAAAAAAATTATTTAATCAATTTTAGAATAAGGCTGTAACGTAAAACAAATTTTAAAAAGTCAAGGGGTCCGAATACTTTCCGAATGCACTGTATATGCCAGTTATTTGATGGTCTGACCGCATTCTGTCCCCTATTAACACTTTTTAAACTTTTGGTACCAGTGAGAATGACATAAGAAAGTAGTCAAGACGACTAGTTTGGTTGAACCTCCGCCATGTATATCTCACTAGGTCAGGATATTTAAGCCTCCATATATCCACTAGTTCCAATATATCCACGATATTCGCGATTTCCTTAAGTGCATAAAGTTGATAGTTTGTAGTGTGATTTCCTTTACGGTCCATTGAGGTATTTAAAACCGTATTATAAATCTCCCACCATAATAATAGAGTCTTGTTTCGCATGTATGCTTGATAAATTATCATATATATTTTCAAAGAAGTGTGGATCATCATTAATTGGACCGTATAGATTAATGAGCCAAATCTGCGCTCCAATAACATATTTAAAATAATCTACACTATATATAGAAAAGTACGTAGACACCCCTTCAAATTAGTGGATTCGGCTATTTCAGCCACACCCGTTGCTGACAGGTGTATGAAATATAACACAGCCATGCAATCTCCATAGACAAACACTGGCAGTAGAATGGCCTTACTGAAGAGCTCAGTGACTTTTAGCGTGGCACTGTTATAGGATGCAACCTTTCCAACAAGTCAGTTTGTCACATTTCTGCCCTGCTAGAGCTGCCCTGGTCAACTGCAAGTACTGTTAATGTGAAGTGGAAACGTCTAGGAGCAACAACGGCTCAGCCGCAAAGTGGTAGGCCACACAAGCTCACAGAACGGGAATGCCGAGTGCTGAAGCGCGTAAATATTGTCTGTCCTCGGTTGCAACACTCACTACCGAGTTCCAAACTGCCTCTGGAAGTAACAGCACAATAACTGTTTGTCGGGAGCTTCATGAAATGGGTTTCCATTGCCGAGCAGCCGCACACAAGCCTAAGATCACCATGCTTATTGCCAAGCATCATCAGCTGGAGTGGGGGTAAAGCTTGCCCCCATTGGACTCTGAAGCAGTGGAAACGCGTTCTCTGGAATGATGAATCACGCTTCACCATCTGGCAGTCCAATGGACAAATCTGGATTTGGTGGATGCCAGGAAACGCTACCTGCCCGAATGCATAGTGCCAACTGTAAAATCTGGTGGAGGAAGAATAATGGTCTGGGGCTGTTTTTCATAGTTCGGTCTAGGCCCCTTAGTTCCAGTGAAGGGAAATCTTAACGCTACAGCATACAATGACATTCCAGACAATTCTGTGCTTCCAACTTTGTGGCAACAGTTTGGGGAAGGCCCTTTTCCTGTTTCAGCATGCCAATGCCCCCGTGCACAAAGCGAGGTCCATACAGAAATGTTGTCGAGATCGGTATGGAAGAACTTGACTGGCCTGCACAGAGCCCTGACCTCAAACCCCATCGAACACCTTTGGGATGAATAGGAACGCCGACTGTGAGCCAGGCCTAATCGCCCAACATCAGTGCCCGACCTCACTAATGCTCTTGGCTGAATGGAAGCAAGTCCCCGCAGCGATGTTCCAACATCTAGTGGAAAGCCTTCCCAGAAGAGTAGAGGCTAGTATAGCAGGACTGTGAGCCAGGTCTGCTATACCAACTCCATATTAATGCCCATGATTTTGGAATGAGATGTTCGACGAGCAGGTGTTCACATACTTTTGGTCATGTAGTGTACCTTGCAGGTCTGTTTGAACAATTTGTACATTCGGATCAAAATTGTTAATTAATATCATCACCCCTTTTGAATTTCTATGCCCATGGGAGAAGTATATTTCGCCCCCCCAATCCTTTTCCCACACAACTTCATTTAAAATTGTTGAATTAGTTTCCTGTAAACAACAGATATTATATTCCCTCTCTTTTAGCAGGTAAATACTGATCGTCTTTTCTTATTATCTGCTAAACCATTACAATTATAACTGGCTATACTTATTTCACCATTTACCATAATGAGATACAAGTTTCAATTCTATTTATCATAATATATCTTTGTAAACTTACCATTAAAAAGTACCATAATGATTGAGTGGCCATAAAGCTGTACCATGGTATTTGCACTGCTACTGAGTAAACCTCCAATTTTCTCCACCCGCTAAAACCTCCCCCCATCCAAGTTGGATTGTCGTCCCAGTGACTGGTTGACCACCCCTGTCCACCTTTATTGGTGGTCCTCTGTAGCTCAGCTGGTAGAGCACGGCGCTTGTAACGCCAAGGTAGTGGGTTCGATCCCCGGGACCACCCATACACAAAAATGTATGCACGCATGACTGTAAGTCGCTTTGGATAAAAGCGTCTGCTAAATGGCATATTATTATTTATTCTAGGGCCTTTGAGCGATTGGGACCCATCCTTTAAAAAAAGCACACAAAAGTATTTCAAACGCATTTATAAAAGTTATATTCTTCAGGAATCAATGGGTATATACAGTACCATTAATTTATAAGTCCAAAAATGGATGTAGGAATTGCAGGTTGCCCTTTAAAGAAAACAAATGAGTCAATACAACAGCTCTAACTAATGTAGTTAACTTAAGTTCAATCAGTAAGGCTGGTCTGAATGTCCCATCTTACACTAACTTTGGTTCAGCAGTACATCATATTCACATTGCTTCCTTTATCATGGGCACTGCGGGAATCTCATATTGTTATGTTCACAATTGGTTTCATCAACAAAACAATGGCCAGTCATTCCTCCTCCTCTACTATCAATTAACCATGTGCAGAGTGTCAGTCAATCATCCTCTAGCCCATGGATTCCCAAACCTTTTTGCTTCGTGACCCACCAATAGACGCTTCTTTTGAGTCGCGACCCACCATAAGGTTTGAGCGGTGAAAACACATACACAGACCAATGAATAAGTACAAAATATCATCTTGGCAGCAGGGTTGGAACCGAAAACCAGAAAATAACAAACATTTTCAAGAAACAGAATTAAAACCCTGAACTAAAGTGATTTTTACGGTTCCGGAACAGAACCGTTATTTTAAAAGCATGGGAACCGGTTATAACGTTCTTTTAGGGCCTCCTGTAGCTCAGATGATAGAGCATGGCGCTTGCAACGCCAGGTTTGTGGGTTCGATTCCTACGGGGGCCAGTATGAAAAATGTATGCACTCACTAACTTTAAGTCGCTCTGGATAAGAGCGTCGGCTAAATGACTAAAATGTAAAAGTTTTACTTTCCAGGCAGTTTTTTCCAGTCCCACAAAGAAACACAACAAAGCACCTATGCAAAGCCCTCCCTCTGTCAATCAGAAAGTTATTCCAGCATCTGCCTGCCAGCTGAGAATATTTGCCAGTGTATGTGCGCATGTAGGCTACCTGCCACTCCCCTCTGAAGCATAGGTTACTTTAGCCTGTTGACAATGTTACAAGCGTAATTCAGAAAATCAGGGAGAGCTGTTTAATTAGAGAAGAATGGATTGACTTTTTCCAATGCTAGTTAAGGATACTATAATTATATTATCACATTTCACATTGGATTTATTAACTACAAAAAAGTAAGATGTGTTTTTAATGCTGATGCCGCTCTGCAAACACAAGCTTGTTAGCTAGCTACAGTGAGGGAAAAAAGTATTTGATCCCCTGCTGATTTTATACGTTTGCCCACTGACAAAGAAATGATCAGTCTATAATTTTAATGGTAGGTTTATTTGAACAGTGAGAGACAGAATAACAACAAGGGAGTGCTCCTAATCTCCGCTTGTTACCTGTATAAAAGACACCTGTCCACAGACGCAATCAATCAATCAGATTCCAAACTCTCCACCATGGCCAAGACGAAAGAGCTCTCCAAGGATGTCAGGGACCAGATTGTAGACCTACACAAGGCTGGAATGGGCTACAAGACCATCGCCAAGCAGCTTGGTGAGAAGGTGACAACAGTTGGTGCGATTATTCGCAAATGGAAGAAACACAAAATAACTGTCAATCTCCCTCGGCCTGGGTCTCCATGCAAGATCTCACCTCGTGGAGTTGCAATGATCATGAGAACGGTGAGGAATCAGCCCAGAACTACACGGGAGGATCTTGTCAATGATCTCAAGGCAGCTGGGACCATAGTCACCAAGAAAACAATTGGCCGTGAAGGACTGAAATCCTGCAGCGCCCGCAAGGTCCCCCTGCTCAAGAAATCACATATACAGGCCCGTCTGAAGTTTGCCAATGAACATCTGAATGATTCAGAGGAGAACTGGGTGAAAGTGTTGTGGTCAGATGAGACCAAAATCGAGCTCTTTGGCATCAACTCAACTCGCCGTGTTTGGAGGAGGAGGAATGCTGCCTATGACCCCAAGAACACCATCTCCACCGTCAAACATGGAGGTGGAAACATTATGCTTTGGGGGTGTTTTTCTGCTAAAGGGACAGGACAACTTCACCGCATCAAAGGGACGATGGACGGGGCCATGTACCGTCAAATCTTGGGTGAGAACCTCCTTCTCTCAGCCAGGGCATTGAAAATGGGTCGTGGATGGGTATTCCAGCATGACAATGACCCAAAACACACGGCCAAGGCAACAAAGGAGTGGCTCAAGAAGAAGCACATTAAGGTCCTGGAGTGGTCTAGCCAATCTCCAGACCTTAATCCCATAGAAAATCTGTGGAGGGAGCTGAAGGTTAGAGTTGACAAACGTCAGCCTCGAAACCTTAATGACTTGGAGAAGATCTGCAAAGGGGAGTGGGACAAAATCCCTCCTGAGATGTGTGCAAACCTGGTGGCCAACTACAAGAAACGTCTGACCTCTGTGATTGCCAAGGGTTTTGCCACCAAGTACTAAGTCATGTTTTGCAGAGGGGTCAAATACTTATTTCCCTCATTAAAATGCAAATCAATTTATAACATTTTTGACATTTTCTGGATTTTGTTGTTGTTATTCTGTCTCTCACTGTTCAAATAAACCTACCATTAAAATTGTAGACTGATCATGTCTTTGTCAGTGGGCAAACGTACAAAATCAGCAGGGGATCAAATACTTTTTCCCCTCACTGTAGGCCTTGGGCTAGCCTACATGAGGTGTGGAACTATGATTTGAAAAAGATGCTAAAAAAGCATGCGCTGTTTGCCTTAGCTGGGCAATCATTCACAAGTGATAATATATCATTCACAAGTGGCTAATATTGTCCCCATCACACAATTCTTGATTTAATCGTGTCTTTGCATATACTAAATAATATATGTGTGACATTTGTTTTGATTTAGAATGGACCATTATCATGCACCGGTTTCGAAACAGGGGCAGCGGGAAAAAAAATAACATGTCATCTATGCACCTAAATAGCGAATGGAGGACGCTTTTCTCGTGGTTCATTTTCATGCCAGCCAGGTAGGCTATACTCATGTTTTAAAGAGAAGCATTGTGCTTAATATTAGGAAGGTTGAGAAATAAATATAGTAGGCCTAGCCTATAGAAAGCTGATGGGATCCTCCTCTTTTTAATAGAGTCCATCACTCTGTTTTCTCATGCAATTGCATAGCCTATAGAAATATTGAACAACATGAGCTCATGGACTCTCATGAAGTGTTTGATTAGATTTTCGATGACATTTGCATTGATGTCAGAGTGATTAGAGGGACAATAGAGTGCGGAGTACCAGGCAGTTAGCAAGTTTGGTAGGCTACTAATGACCCTCAGCAGGATCAGAGCTTGGAGAAGCCTAATTACCGTGACTAAACGGTCACATGGAATTTGACTGCCATCATGACTCGAGACTGCCGGTGCCGGTGATACGATCACCGTAACAGCCCTAATCAATATAAAGATAAAGGCGTCCACTCCTTCCTAATTCAGTTTCCAGAGAGTAAGGAAACTGCTCAGGGATTTCACCATGAGGCCAATGGTGACTTTAAAACAGAGTTTAATGGCTGTGATAGGAGAAAACGGTTGGATAGATCAACAACATTGTAGTTACTCCACAATATTAACCTAAATGACAAAGTGAAAAGAAGGAAGCCTGTAAAGAATACATATATTCCGAAACATGCATCCTGTTTGCAATAAGGCACTAAAGTAAAACTGCAAACAATTTGGCAAAGACATGAACTTTATGTCCTGAATACAAAGCGTTATGTTTGTGGCAAATCCAACACATCACTGAGTAGCACTCTTCATATTTTTTTAAGCATCGTGGTGGCTGCATCATGTTATGGGTATGCTTGTCATCGGCAAGGACTAGGGAATTTTTGGGGGGATAAAAATAAACGTTATAGAGCCAAGCACAGGCAAAATCCTAGAGGAAAACCTGGTTCAGTCTGCTTTCCCACAGATACAGGTAGACAAATTCACCTTTTAGCAGGACAATATCCTAAAACACAAGGCCAAATACATTGCAATTGCTTACCAAGATGACATTGAATGTTCCTGAGTGTCCTAGTTACAGTTTTGACGTAAATTGGCTTGAAAATCTATGGCAAGACTTGAAAATGACTGTTTAGCAATGATCAACAACCAACTTGACAGAGCTGACAGAGCTTAATGTGCAAATATTGTACAATCCAGGTGTGCAAAGCTCTTAGAAACTTCCCCAGAAAGACTTGTAGCTGTAATCGATGCCAAAGATGATGCTAACATGTATTGACTCAAGGGTGTGAATACTTATGGAAATGAGATATTTCTGTAATTCATTTTCAAAACATTTTCAAAAATGTCTAAAAACATGTTTCAATTTGTCATTATGGGCTATTGTGTGTTCAGTGCCTTGCAAAAATATTCATCCCCCTTGGCGTTTATCCTATTTTGTTGCATTACAACCTGTAATTTAAATTGATTTTTATTCGGATTTCATGTAATGGACATACGCAAAATAGTCCAAATTGGTGAAGTGAAATTAAAAAAATTACTTGTTTCAAACAACTCAAAAAAATTTAAACGAAAAAGTCGTGTGTGCATATGTATTCACCCCCTTTGCTGTGAAGCCCCTAAATAAGATCTGGTGCAACCAATTACCTTCAGAAGTCACATAATTACTTAAATAAAGTCCACCTGTGTGCAATCAGTGTCACATGATCTGTCACATGATCTCAGTATATATACACACCTGTTCTGAAAGGCTCCAGAGTCTGCAACACCACTAAGCAAGGGGCACCACCAAACAAGCGGCAATATGAAGAACAAGGAGCTCTCCAAACAGGTCAGGGACAAAGTTGTGGAGAAGTACGGATCAGGGTTGGGTTATAAAAAAATATCCGAAAACTTTGAACATCCCACGGAGCACCATTAAATCCATTATTAAAAAATTGAAAGAATATGGCGCCACAACAAACCTGCCAAGACAGGGCCGCCCAACAAAACTCACAGACCAGGCAAGGAGGGCATTCATCAGAGAGGCAACAAAGATACCAAAGATAACCCTGAAGGAGCTGCAAAGCTCCACAGTGGAGATTGGAGTGTCTGTCCATAGGACCACTTTAAGCCGTACACTCCACAGAGCTGGGCTTTACGGAAGTGTGGCCAGAAAAAAGCCATTGCTTAAAGAAAAAAATAAGCAAAAACGTTTGGTGTTCGCCAAAAGGCATGTGGGAGACTCCCCAAACATATGGAAGAAGGTACTCTGGTCAGATGAGACTACAATTTAGTTTTTTGGCCATCAAGGGAAACGCTATGTCTGGCACAAACCCAACACCTCTCATCACCCCGAGAACACCATGGTGGTGGCAGCATCATACTGTGGGGATGTTTTTCAGGGAAGGGACTGGGAAACAGGTCAGAATTGAAGGAATGATGGATGGCGCTAAATACAGGGTAATTGAGGGAAACCTGTTTCAGTCTTCCAGAGATTTGAGACTGGGACGGAGGTTCACCTTCCAGCAGGACAATGACCCTAAGCATACTGCTTGTCACAAGCTGATGTGGATGCGGTGTTGGAGTCAGGCGCAGGACACAGAAGCTCAGTCAAAACGACTTTACTAGTCAACAAAATACAAAATAACGGGCCTCAAACACTGGAGGCGAGCGATTACGCAAACAGTGCGTAAATACACTATCCACATGAGAACAAATACCATACATCAACGGACAGGTGGACAATCACACACAACTGCAAACAAAACTAAAGGAAACTTATAGGTGACCTAATCAATACATAACACGCAACAGGTGCACTAACAAGACAAGACCAAACAAACATAGAGACATCAAGCGGTAGTAGCTAGTACTCCGGGGATGACGAACGCCGAAGCCTGCCCGAGCAAGGAGGAGGAGCAGTCTCGGCGGAATTCGTGACACTGCTAAAGCAACACTTGAGTGGTTTAAGTGGAAATATTTAAATGTCTTGGAATGGCCTAGTCAAAGCCCAGACCTCAATCCAATTAAGAATCTGTGGTATGACTTAAAGATTGCGGAACCCATCCAACTTGAAGGAGCTGGAGCAGTTTTGCCTTGAAGAATGGGCAAACATCCCAGTGGCTAGATGTACCAAGCTTATACAGTGAGGGAAAAAAGTATTTCATCCACTGCTGATTTTGTACATTTGCCCACTGACAAAGACATGATCAGTCTATAATATTAATGGTAGGTTTGTTTGAACAGTGAGAGACAGAATAACAACAAAAAAATCCAGAAAAACGCATGGCAAAAATGTTATAAATTGATTTGCATTTTAATTAGGGAAATAAGTATTTGACCCCTCTGCAAAACATGACTTAGTACTTGGTGGCAAAACCCTTGTTGGCAATCACAGAGGTCAGACGTTTCTTGTAGTTGGCCACCAGGTTTGCACACATCTCAGGAGGGATTTTGTCCCACTCCTCTTTGCAGATCTTCTCCAAGTCATTAAGGTTTCGAGGCTGACGTTTGTCAAGGAAGGAGGTTCTCACCCAAGATTTGACGGTACACGGCCCCGTCTATCGTCCCTTTGATGCGGTGAAGTTGTCCTGTCCCCTTAGCAGAAAAACACCCCCAAAGCATAATGTTTCCACCTCCATGTTTGACGGTGGGTATGGTGTTCTTGGGGTCATAGGCAGCATTTGTCCTCCTCCAAACACGGCGAGTTGAGTTGATGCCAAAGAGCTCGATTTTGGTCTCATCTGACCATAACACTTTCAAACAAGTTCTCCTCTGAATCATTCAGATGTTCATTTGCAAACTTCAGACGGGCCTGTATATGTGATTTCTTGAGCAGGGGGACCTTGCGGGCGCTGCAGGATTTCAGTCCTTCACGGCATGGTGTGTTACCAATTGTTTTCTTGGTGACTATGGTCCCAGCTGCCTTGAGATCATTGACAAGATCTTCCCGTGTAGTTCTGGGCTGATTCCAAACCGTTCTCATGATCATTGCAACTCCACGAGGTGAGATCTTGCATGGAGCCCCAGGCCGAGGAAGATTGACAGTTACAGTGGGGAAAAAAAGTATTTAGTCAGCCACCAATTGTGCAAGTTCTCCCACTTAAAAAGGTGAGAGAGGCCTGTAATTTTCATCATAGGTACACGTCAACTATGACAGACAAAATGAGAAAAGAAAATCCAGAAAATCACATTGTAGGATTTTTAATGAATTTATTTGCAAATTATGGTGGAAAATAAGTATTTGGTCAATAACAAAAGTTTCTCAATACTTTGTTATATACCCTTTGTTGGCAATGACACAGGTCAAACGTTTTCTGTAAGTCTTCACAAGGTTTTCACACACTGTTGCTGGTATTTTGGCCCTTTCCTCCATGCAGATCTCCTCTAGAGCAGTGATGTTTTGGGGCTGTCGCTGGGCAACACAGACTTTCAACTCCCTCCAAAGATTTTCTATGGGGTTGAGATCTGGAGACTGGCTAGGCCACTCCAGGACCTTGAAATGCTTCTTACGAAGCCACTCCTTCGTTGCCCGGGCGGGTGTGTTTGAGATCATTGTCATGCTGAAAGACCCAGCCATGTTTCATCTTCAATGCCCTTGCTGATGGAAGGAGGTTTTCACTCAAAATCTCACGATACATGGCCCCATTCATTCTTTCCTTTACACGGATCAGTCGTCCTGGTCCCTTTGCAGAAAAACAGCCCCAAAGCATGATGTTTCCACCCCCATGCTTCACAGTAGGTATGGTGTTCTTTGGATGCAACTCAGCATTCTTTGTCCTCCAAACACGACGAGAGTTGAGTTTTTACAAAAAAGTTCTATTTTGGTTCCATCTGACCATATGACATTCTCCCAATCCTCTTCTGGATCATCCAAATGCACTCTAGCAAACTTCAGACGGGCCTGGACATGTACTGGCTTAAGCAGGGGGACACGTCTGGCACTTTAGCATTTGAGTCCCTGGCGGCGTAGTGTGTTACTGATGGTAGGCTTTGTTACTTTGGTCCCAGCTCTCTGCAGGTCATTCACTAGGTCCCCCCGTGTGGTTCTGGGATTTTTGCTCACCGTTCTTGTGATCATTTTGAACCCACGGGGTGAGATCTTGCGTGGAGCCCCAGATCGAGGGAGATTATCAGTGGTCTTGTATGTCTTCCATTTCCTAATAATTGCTCCCACAGTTGATTTCTTCAAACCAAGCTGCTTACCTATTGCAGATTCAGTCTTCCCAGCCTGGTGCAGGTCTACAATTTTGTTTCTGGTGTCCTTTGACAGCTCTTTGGTCTTGGCCATAGTGGAGTTTGGAGTGTGACTGTTTGAGGTTGTGGACAGGTGTCTTTTATACTGATAACAAGTTCAAACAGGTGCCATTAATACAGGTAACGAGTGGAGGACAGAGGAGCCTCTTAAAGAAGAAGTTACAGGTCTGTGAGAGCCAGAAATCTTGCTTGTTTGTAGGTGACCAAATACTTATTTTCCACCATAATTTGCAAATAAATTCATTAAAAATCCTACAATGTGATTTTCTGGATTTTTTTTCCTCAATTTGTCTGTCATAGTTGACGTGTACCTATGATGAAAATTACAGGCCTCTCTCATCTTTTTAAGTGGGAGAACTTGCACAATTGGTGGCTGACTAAATACTTTTTTTCCCCACTGTATTTTGTGTTTCTTCCATTTGCAAATAATTGCACCAACTGTTGTCACCTTCTCACCAAGCTGCTTGGCGATGGTCTTGTAGCCCATTCCAGCCTTTTATAGGTCTACAATCTGGTCCCTGACATCCTTGGAGAGCTCTTTAGTCTTGGCCATGGTGGAGAGTTTGGAATCTGATTGATTGATTGCTTCTGTGGACAGGTGTATTTTATACAGGTAACAAATTGAGTTTAGGAGCACTCCCTTTAAGAGTGTGCTCCTAATCTCAGCTCGTTACATGTATAAAGACACCTGGGAGCCAGAAATATTTCTGATTGAGAGGGGGTCAAATACTTATTTCCCTCATTAAAATGCAAATCAATTCATAAAATGTTTGACATGCGTTTTTCTGGATTTGTTTGTTGTTATTCTGTCTCTCACTGTTCCAATAAACCTACCATTAAAATTATAGACTGATCATTTCTTTGTCAGTGGGCAAACGTACAAAATCAGCAGGGGATCAAATACTTTTTTCCTCACTGTATATATATATATATATATATATATATATATATATATATATATATATATATATATATATCTTGAGTTAATAAAGCCACATACAAACATGGTCTCTTTCTTGAGTAAGGCAGCTCCAAAATGCAGGTGTTTCTGCCTAGCTCAGTGCTTTCTGTGGTGACGGGGCAGCCAGCGAAAATACAGAGCATAGGAGTTGGTAATCTTCTCTAGTTGAGCCGTGATTGGCACAGTGTTCTGACACTCGGGACACTACGTCACCCCCGAATCTACAGGGAGATCAAATCAAATTGTATTTGCCACATGCGCCAAATACAACAGGTGTAGACCTTACAGTGAAATGCTTACTTTCAAGCCCTTAACCAACAATGCAGTTTTAAGAAAAATAAGTGTTAATTAAAAAATTAAAAAATTAAAAAAATTAAAGAGCAGCAGCAAAATAAAATAACAGTAGGGAGGCTATACATACATGGGGTACCGGTACAGAGTCAATGTACGGGGGCACAGGTTAGTCTAAGTAATTGAGGTAATATGTACATGTGGGTAGAGTTAAAGTGACTATGCATAAATAATAAACAGAGAGTAGCAGCAGCGTAAAAGAGGGGGTGGGGTGGGGTGAGGTGGGGGGCACAATGCAAATAGTCCGGGTAGCCATGATTAGCTGTTCAGTAGTCTTATGGCTTTGGGGTAAGAAGCTGTTAAGAAGCCTTTTGGACCTAGACTTGGCACTCCGGTACCGCTTGCCGTGCGGTAGCAGAGAGAACAGTCTATGACTAGGGTGGCTGGAGTCTTTGAACTAGGCAGTTCAAGCACCCTTGGGTGCTGCCATATATTTACATTAGAAGTGCCCGTCCAAGAAGGCTCAAGGTCATTGGCCACATATAAAATGACGTCAAATCACGTTATATCAACTGGAGCTTTGATTGGATTGATCATGTCAACATCCTACTTTCACAATCTTAGCTAGTATGCTAGACAAGCAGTCAACGTCATGAATCAAGTCGACAATCTACTGGCAAATCCTTTTCAATCCTAAATAAATTATAGATCAAACGTATCGGTGCTCATCAGCCATTGGGCATAAACATTACACAACAAGTTGGAAATCGCAAATTCAACAATGAGTGGTTGGGAAGGAATCAACTGCAAGCGTCCCAAAGCGATCAGTATTTTGCTTCCCCTGCCTGCTATTCGATCGAGGGGGTGTGTGGTCTGGATTTAAGGATTTAAAACATCTGTCTGAAAGGGTCTCTTTTCCAAGCTTAAAAGGACAAACATTCACATGGAACACCATTGGCCAGAAAATATTGAATACATTGGCCATGCTGTCAATCCAGCATGACTTCTGCCACATTCAAAACAACTGGAAACTCGGAACTGGGAAATCTCAGACTTCAGTGCGTTCAAGACAACAACTGGGAACTTGGGGAAAAAATGACCTCTGACTGGGAAAATACATTTTGAACGGTCACCCAACTAGGAATTCCAAGTCATGAACTCTGGCCTCTTTCTAGAGCTCCGACCAGAAGATCACTGACGTCATGATTTGACCTGGTTTCTTTCCAAGTTCCCAGTTCTCTTGAAAGCACCATAAATTCAGAGAATGCCAGAGATTTTGATGACAAAGTTTGCCCACAAGTAAGGACCGGCGTGCCACATTCAAGTGAGCACAGCACAACAATGGTGAGTCCAAAAATACGTATTGTATACTGCTGCATAAATGATGTAATATGCCAGGGAGATATGTATATAGTAGCTAAGAAAGTAATACTAAGTGTATGTTGTGTAGTAAGCTGTCAGTAGCCCACGTGTCTCACCCTAAGAATTTGGTCCCTGTCCCCCTCAGAACTTAGCCTGCTGTTCTGACGGAGAGTATCGTGGACGGAGATCGGGGTGCCTTGTAAGATCCGACGGCGAGCGAGTAAACTGCCTCTTCCATCAATCCTATTAGCCAACGTTCAATCTTTTGAAAATAAAGTGGACGACTTAAGATTACGGTTATCCTACCAACGGGACATTAAAAACTGTAATATCTTATGTTTCACCGAGTCGTGGCTGAACGATCGACAATGATAACATTCAGCTAGCAGGCTATACGCTACATCGGCAGGACAGAACGGCTGACTCCGTAAGACAAGGGGTGGCGGTCTGTGTATATTTGTTAACAACAGCTGGTGCACAAAATCAAATACTAAGGAAGTCTCGAGGTTTTGCTCGCCTGAGGTAGAGTATTTTATGATAAGCTGTAGACCACACTATTTACCAAGAGAGTTTTCATCTATATTTTTCATAGCTGTCTATTTACCACCACAAACCAATGCTGGCATTAAGGTTGCACTGAATGAGTTGTACAAGGCCATTAATCAACAGGAAAACGCTCATCCAGATGCAGCGCTCCTAGTGGCCGGGGACTTTAATGCAGGGAAACTTAAATCCGTTCTACCTAATTTCTACCAGCATGTTAAATGTGCAACCAGAGGGAAAAAAACTCTAGACCACCTTTACTCCACACACAGAGACGCATACAAAGCTCTCCCTCGCCCTCCATTTGGCAAATCTGACCATAACTCTATCCTCCTGATTCCTTCTTATAAGCAAAAACTAAAGCAGGAAGCACCAGTGACTCAGTTAATAAAAAGTGGTCAGATGACGCAGATGCTAAGCTACAGGACTGTTTTGCTAGCACAGACTGGAACATGTTCCGGGGATTCTTCAGACAGCATTGAGGAGTACACCACATCAGTCACTGGCTTCATCAATAAGTGCATCGATGATGTCCTCCCCACAGTGACCGTACGTACATACCCCAACCAGAAGCCATGGATTACAGGAAACATCCGCACTGAGCTAAAGGGTAGAGCTGCCGCTTTCAAGGAACGGGACTCTAACCCGGACGCTTATAAGAAATCCCGCTATGACCTCCGGCGAACCATCAAACAGGCAAAGAGTCAATACAGGTCTAAGATTGAATCGTACTACACTGGCTCTGACGTCTCGGATGTGGCAGGGGCTTGAAAACTATTACAGACTACAAAGGGAAGCACAGCCGCGAGCTGCCCAGTGACACAAGCCTACCAGATGAGCTAAACCACTTCTATGCTCGCTCGAGGCAAGCAACACTGAAGCATGCATGAGAGCACCAGCTGTTCCGGATGACTATGTGATCACGCTCTCCGTGAGCCGATGTGAGTAAGACTTTTAAGGAGGTCAACATTCACGAGGCCGCAGGGCCAGACGGATTACCAGGACGTGTACTCCGAGCATGTGCTGACCAACTGGCAAGTGTCTTCACTGACATTTTCAACATGTCCCTGACTGAGTCTGTAATACCAACATGTTTTCAAGCAGACCACCATAGTCCCCGTGCCCAAGGACTCTAAGATAACCTGCCTAAATGACTACCGACCCGTAGCACTGACGTCTGTAGCCATGAAGTGCTTTGAAAGGCTGGTCATGGCTCACATCAACAGCATTATCCCAGAAACCCTAGACCCACTCCAATTTGCATACCGCCCCAACAGATCCACAGATGATGCAATCTCTATTGCACTCCACACTGCCCTTCCCACCTGGACAAGAGGAACACCTACGTGAGAATGCTATTCATTGACTACAGCTCAGCATTCAACACCATAGTGCCTCTAAGCTCATCACTAAGCTAAGGATCCTGGGACTAAACACCTCCCTCTGCAACTGGATCCTGGACTTCCTGACGGGCCGCCCCAGGTGGTAAGGGTAGGTAACAACACATCTTCCACACTGATCCTCAACACGGGGGCCCCTCAGGGGTGCGTGCTCAGTCCCCTCCTGTACTCTCTGTTCACCCATGACTGCATGGCCAGGCACGACTCCAACACCATCATTAAGTTTGCCGACGACACAACAGTGGTAGGCCTGATCACCGACAACGATGAGACAGCCTATAGGGGAGGAGGTCAGAGATCTGGCCGTGTGGTGCCGGGACAACAACCTCTCCCTCAACGTGACCAAGACAAAGGAGATGATTGTGGACTACAGGAAAAAAAAGAGGACTGAGCACGCCCCCATTGTCATCGACGGGGCTGTAGTGGAACAGGTTGAGAGCTTCAAGTTCCTTGGTGTCCATCACCAACGAACTATCATGGTCCAAACACACCAAGACAGTCGTGAAGAGGGCACGACAAAGCCTATTCCCCCTCAGGAGACTAAAAAGATTTGGCATGGGTCCTCAGATCCTCAAAAATTCTACAGCTGCACCATCGAGAGCATCCTGACTGGTTGCATCACCGCCTGGTATGGCAACTGCTTGGCCTCCGACCGCAAGGCACTACAGAGGGTAGTGCGTACGGCCCAGTACATCACTGGGGCAAAGCTTCCTGCCATCCAGGACCTCTATACCAGGCGGTGTCAGAGGAAGGCCCTCAAAATTGTCAAAGACTCCAGCCACCCTAGTCATAGACTGTTCTCTCTGCTACCTTCACGGCAAGCGGTACCGGAGTGCCAAGTCTAGGTCCAAAAGACTTCTCAACAGCTTCTACCCCCAAGCCATAAGACTCCTGAACAGCTAATCATGGCTACCCGGACTATTTGCACTGCCCCCCACCCCATCCTTTTTACCCTGCTGCTACTCTGTTAAGTATTTATGCATAGTCACTTTAACTCTACCCACATGTACATATTACCTCAACTTCACCTCAACTAGCCGGTGCCCCGCACATTGACTCTGCAACGGTACCCCCCTGTATATATAGCCTCCCTACTGTCACTTTATTTTACTTCTGCTCTTTTTTTTCTCAACACTTTTTTTTGTTGTTGTTTTATTTTTACTTTTTTTGTTTAAAATAAATGCTCTGTTTGTTAAGGGCTGTAAGTAAGCATTTCACTGTAATGTCTGCACCTGTTGTATTCGGCGCATGTGACCAATAAAATTTGATTTGATTTTGATTTGATTTGATTTGACTTGGTGGTGCACATGTAGCCTATAGCCTGTTTTAGAGAAATGTCATCATCGAATATTGTAAGAGCTTTCATTGTCTGCTTATATGCCTCCGTTATTTATCCTATGGTTCTGACTTAATGTAAAGGGAAAATACTATAAGAACGGCCCATGTTCTGAATTATGTCACTATAAGTTTCAAAAGTGCTTAACAAAATAGTTATATCAACTACTCGCTCATTAATGTTTTAAATCGAAATGACGGCTTTCCTCTTATCCACTCATCGTTCCCTTATGCCATAGTTTGTACATCTCAATTGTTATATTGCTTACAGTGGGGAAAAAAAGTACTTAGTCAGCCACCAATTGTGCAAGTTCTCCCACTTAAAAAGATGAGAGAGGCCTGCAATTTTCATCATAGGTACACGTCAACTATGACAGACAAATTGGAGAAAAAAAATCCAGAAAAATCACATTGTAGGATTTTTAATGAATTTATTTGCAAATTATGCTGGAAAATAAGTATTTGGTCACCTACAAACAAGCAAGATTTCTGGCTCTCACAGACCTGTAACTTCTTTAAGAGGCTCCTCTGTCCTCCACTTGTTACCTGTATTAATGGCACCTGTTTGAACTTGTTATCAGTATAAAAGACACCTGTCCACAACCTCAAACAGTCACACTCCAAACTCCACTATGGCCAAGACCAAAGAGCTGTCAAAGGACACCAGAAACAAAATTGTAGACCTGCACCAGGCTGGGAAGACTGAATCTGCAATAGGTAAGCAGCTTGGTTTGAAGAAATCAACTGTGGGAGCAATTATTAGGAAATGGAAGATAATCACTGATAAACCACTGATAATCTCCCCTCGATCTGGGGCTCCACGCAAGATCTCACCCCGTGGGGGTCAAAATGATCACAAGAACGGTGAGCAAAATCCCAGAACCACACGGGGGACCTAGTGAATGACCTGCAGAGAGCTGGGACCAAAGTAACAAAGCCTACCATCAGTAACACACTACGCCGCCAGGGACTCAAATCCTGCAGTGCCAGACATGTCCCCTGCTTAAGCCAGTACATGTCCAGGCCCGTCTGAAGTTTGCTAGAGTGCATTTGGATGATCCAGAAGAGGATTGGGGAGAATGTCATATGGTCAGATAAAACCAAAATAGAACTTTTTGGTAAAAACTCAACTCGTCAGTGTTTGGAGGACAAAGAATGCTGAGTTGCATCCAAAGAACACCATACCTACTGTGAAGCATGGGGGTGGAAACATCATGCTTTGGGGCTGTTTTTCTGCAAAGGGACCAGGACGACTGATCTGTGTAAAGGAAAGAATGAATGGGGCCATGTATTGTGAGATTTTGAGTGAAAACCTCCTTCCATCAGCAAGGGCATTGAAGATGAAACGTGGCTGGGTCTTTCAGCATGACAATGATCCCAAACACACCGCCCGGGCAACGAAGGAGTGGCTTCGTAAGAAGCATTTCAAGGTCCTGGAGTGGCCTAGCCAGTCTCCAGATCTCAACCCCATAGAAAATCTTTGGAGGGAGTTGAAAGTCTGTGTTTCCCTGCATGGAGGAATGGGCCAAAATACCAGCAACAGTGTGTGAAAACCTTGTGAAGACTTACAGAAAACGTTTGACCTGTATCATTGCCAACAAAGGGTATATAACAACGTATTGAGGAACTTTGTTATTGACCAAATACTTATTTTCCACCATAATTTGCAAATAAATGTCACGGTTTCGGCCGAGGCTGCTCCTCCTCCTGGTTCGGGCAGGCTTCGGCGGTCGTCGTCCCCGGAGTACTAGCTGCCACCGATCTATGTTTCATGTTCGTTTGGTTTTGTCTTGATGTTGTACACCTGTGTCTTGTTAGTCCTCGTTAGTGTCCTATTTAGTTCTCGTTGTGTGTGTTTGTCTTTGTGTGTGATTGCTCTTTTGTTTTGTGTTGGAGCTACGTACTTCCCTCCAGTGTTTTGGAGAGGTTTTTCGCACATGTTAGTGCGCCGTTTGTTTGACGCCTGTGTGCGCCGTTATTTCGCCTTCGGGCTTATTGTGCTTATTTTCTACGTGAATATTGCACTAAAGTCTTTTGGACTGAGCTTCTGCGTCCTGCGCTTGATTCATGCACCACACCCACCTTCAGCACCCCTTGACAATAAATTCATAAAAAATCCTACAATGAGATTTTCTGGATATTTTTTTCTCATTTTGTCTGTCATAGTTGACGTGTACCTATGATGAAAATTACAGGCCTCTCTCATCTTTTTAAGTGGGAGAACTTGCACAATTGGTGGCTGACTAAATACTTTTTTTCCCCCACTGTATATAGTTCTAGGTTGGAATGATTTCATTGTTTTGATTACTTTGTGTATTATAATTAGCTCATGTGCTTTTCTCCAAGAGGAGGTGATACAATATAATGATGTTGGGTCTGTAACCATGTTTGCAAGTGACATTCTCTTCCCATTCAAAAAAAAAAAACTTTCAACAAAAGGTTCAGTAATAGACCCATGTAATTCCAGTTGATCTTGCGAGGGTTGTTTTGCTTGCGCAATGCGCTGTCTGTACTTCGGTATACTGTCTATAAAAGTGGATCCTCGTGATTGTATTTTCCTTCCTTTTTAGACCACATAGGCCTAATAAAATAATACAATGTTGTGTATTGGCTTTGCTGGCATGCAGTTTTTTTTTATGTTGAGTTTGCCCCACCAAGACTTACATGCTAAAATCGCCACTGGGAATAATGGCCTCCCACAGATTCCTACTCCAGTATGATATATAAATCTGACAATTAATGATCATCATGTTGCAGGAAATGTCACTTCTATGTCATGTGTCGGATTAAAATTAGACTAATGATTAAGGCCGCGCCAGACAGAACACTAGGACTAAAAACCAATGGGTGACAATAACAAATCACCTGAACGCCTGACGATGAGTTGAATAGGGTGTAATAGTGCTGGGTCGGAACAAAACCCTGCATAGCCAGTGGCTCTACAGGACCAGGGATGGTGACCACTAGTTTAAAGTGAATCGGTACGCGTTTGAATTTGAATCAGTACTACTCACTCATGTCATAGAAGTGCTGCCAGAAGGCCTCCATCCAGCATTGTGTCTCCTGGGGTGTGTGTGGCCAGTGTATGTGTGACAGCATCGTCACCTTGGGTGTGTGTGCTGATGGATATACTCTGGGCCTGGTGGAGAGGCCCTCTTGCCAACACACGGATACGGGACTCCTGAGAGGGAGACAAACAGCTTAAAGCAAGATATATTCATGCTGCTGTAGTTGTCTACCTGTGTGTCATCCTTGTATGAGTGCCCTGCACATGATGTGTTGTCCACGTAGCTGTTCTGTACGTAACTGATGTGTTGTGCATGTAGATGGGTTGTGCGTGTAGATGGGTTGTGCATGTAGATGGGTTGTGGATGTAGATGGGTTGTGCACATAACTGATGTGTTGTGCATGTAGCTGATGTCTAAGGCTGATAAGCACCCATATTGCATGTCTAATACTGTGCATGAAATAGCTGGCTGCATTCTAGGAACATAAAGCAATGTTATAAAGATAGCTATGTTCCTAGACTGCATTGAGAGAAAGTGTGTGAAGGGCTAAATAGCAGGCAAACAGGATTCCATACCGGTAATGCTCAAATTAAGATATTTGGGGTACACCTCAACAGTGCTCTCTAGTGGACAGATCATGGAGCTGCGAAGGGGTCTCCAACAGGTCGATCGCGAGCTACCAGTAGATCGCAGCCCACCAACAGTAGCTCGCCAAACAATTCTGAAAGTACATGCAATTTTCACTTGTTCTCACACATATCAGACACCGCAAGATCCCAGCTACTATCTAATCAAGGCAACATTGACATTATCCCACCCATGGTTGGCCATTATTGGCTTTAAAAGCCAAACCTAACACAATATCTGCCTATTCATTTCCAGCAATATTGCCCCTGTCTGTCTGTGTGTTACGCGCGTTTGTCGATCACTCTGTGTGTAGCCAGTTGATGTGATAACTGTCTTGTGGGTTGACATAAATTCTTTCCCCAAAACCTTCTCAATTAAATGTTAACTGCAAAGTAGGTTTACCTGGCAGAAGTATAATGAGTAAGTATATCATTTGTTTCTATTATTTGTTATTTGCAAAGTTTGCCATGAAATGAGCAGCATAGAACCATCACTAGGCCTGCACATTAGACAGCACATTCCTCACTTGCTAGATCTGCAGTTAACGGGCCAGATGCTGCAATTCAAAGGGGAATTACACTCAAATCTAAATTGGTTAGTCTTCTTCCAGACCTAAAAAATAATTGTCTTCTGATGTGATTTAAGCATTGACAGCGACTCAGAACATCCAATTTCGTTGTTTCTCTATTAACAATTGTAATTTTAAGAGTGAAAAACAACAAAATCTAAAACAAGGAATTTCTTTACTGAACATAACATTGGAAGAAAACAGATTTTATAGGGCCCCCCTTTGAGTTGTTTATTAACCATTATTTTACCAGATATACTGGTGGGGGAGAGGATAAGAATGTGCCTATTTGAAAGCTGGGGAAAAAATGAGTAGCTCGCGACATGTTTCATTTTTAAAAAGTAGTGCTCATGCTAGAAAATGTTGGAGACCCCTGCAATATAGGACAGGAGTGGTGTTGTGCTGCTATATCTTGCTAGAAGTGGGCATAAACCTCTAATAAAAACAATATTGTCATTTTGTGGGGGTAAATAGGATTATAGGTGGGGTTTTATGCAAATTTGTGTCAGTCTCTGCATTTAGGCTGTGTGTATGGATGACTGCACGTGTGAATATGCTCGCTAACCTGTCTTGTGTGTTTACAGGAATAACCAACCTTGTTGATGGCGATGGTGAAGAACGGCTCCTCTTGGGCCTCCATCCTCTCTTGACTGTGGTAACAGAAAATACTTGTCCCTCTGAGGACACCGTAGGTGTCGGTCCAGCACTCAGGCTCCTTTTCAAGTTGATCATAAGGATGGTGAATGACTGTAATGTGTAAGGGTTGGTGTGAGGTGTGACCCAGGTGCGGTGCAGGATAGACAGTAGGCAGTAGGCAAGGATGGTGAAACAAGGATCTTTACTGGTGGTCCAAAAGCCAGGATACAAAACAACGGACTAAACACAAAAACAAATGAGGAGCACATAGGTCTCCAAAAAACAGGCTGACAACAAACAATACGAAATACTAACTCTGACTGGAAAACACAATGACACAGGGAGAACACTTCTCGAATACCTGTAACTCTGTTACGTGATCCGACACTGACACATACTGCTTGACATCAGGGAACTAGCAGAGAAAACTGAGCAAGGGAACACAGGGAAGTGAGGGCATAAATACACAGGTGAATCAGATAGACACAGGTGACACCAATAGGCAGATAATTAGTCCCGACTGTGAGTGAGGAGGTGCCTATGGTTGTCGGAGGATGACACATAGTGGGTCGCTCCAGAACTGCGACCCACTCCTGTAACAGTAATGATGCTTTTGACTAAACTAATTATGACACTAATTATGATACTAAAGCTGAGGATGAGAATGATGATGATTAAACAAATGATGATGCGAATGATGATGATGATGATGATAATGATGATACTAATGATGATGAAGAGCTAACTCTCACCTTGATCTTGAGCCTGCCGCTGATAACCTGCTGGGTCATACAGAGGTTGGCCGGCCAGACAACAACACACACTACCATAGAAAGGCAGCCAGAACGCACTGTCCTCTGGAACACAATGGGTTAACGAGTCATTGGTCGTGTCAAAATACCCGTACTTGTGTTCTAAATAGTAGGCATTTTGGGTATGTGAAATTTTTGGGTATGTGACATGTTATTTAAATTAGTGTGCTTTAAATGCCAGGATGTCATACTCATTTAGTCTTTTCATCTAGGAGAATTCGCTGCACACTATTGAGGAAGAGAATCGTCTTTTGAGACCCACTGTCTGACAACAGCTGATAATCAGCTGATGGGACACGCTGTACCAAAATGAACGAATGGCGGGAATCAATGCAATTGCGGATTAGATTACGCATTCTCAGTAGGATGAGCCTAGTATGCTGATATTTGTTTCTTACTGCATTCATTTTTACTAAACAGTATGGTCACTCTAAACAGTACGTCGTATGATTAGTACACAGTATGCAGTTTAAGTAAGTAGTAGGCAAACCAGATTTTGGACATGGCCATTGTTGCTAGCTATACAAAGAGAGTAGAGGAGAGGAGTCGGTCACCTGTGGCTGATATGGACAGGTCGTGTGTTCTGTGTGGTGTGGGCCAGCAGGTGATACTTACGCCCCCTGCAGACAGAAATCACACACTTGAGAAATTATAGAGTCACAGTCTGGTCTGCGCTCCTCTCACTCCCTGGTGTTAGGTCATGTCTGTGTGTGTGTGTGTGTGTGTGTGTGTGTGTGTGTGTGTGTGTGTGTGCGTGTGAGTGAGGGCAGGCAGCAGAGGTGATGTAGACCCTCCTCCATCTCCTCCTTCTACGTTGGGTATGGTACCACAGGCTGCAGACTCCAGAGCTGCCCTAATCCTGCTTCCAGAGGTGCAGCCCAGGGAGCTACTGAGGCAGTTCTGTCTCCTGGGTCCTAGTGCCCTGGGCCCGGAGAGAAGTGCTCCACCACACAGGTACTGTATAGCTCCACACACAGCTCAAAGCCCGGGCCTGCCTCCTTACTGGATCATATACATGTACACACACACACACAAATATATAGCAACAAGTATTAACAAATAGACATTGGCAGAGTGAAATGAAATATTATACACAAATAACATAATCAAGCTGAAGATTGAAGAGGACAAAAGTTCTCTATACGTTTCTATGCAAAGACTAAAACCACAGACAAAATGCAACTTCACTGGCACTAATAGTGTCATACAGGTTAAGTAGACAAAACGAGAGCAAATCGAGCGGCCACCCACAATATGATGGTGTCCTCGAAGTAGATGTCAGTCAACGTCCTGTCCACCATCACCAGGTCTGTGTCATAGATCTCTCTATGAGGGGGAGGTAGAGGGAGAGATGGAGAGGGAGAGCAGGGCGGTGGAGAGTGAAAAAGAAAGGGAGAGAAGATCAGACATAGGATAGAGATGGATAGAGGGAGACAGGGCAGAGCGAGATGGAGAGGATGGAGTTTAGAGTAAAGAAGAGAGGAAGATGGACAGAGAGAGCAGAAAGAGAGTGAGAAGGTAGTGACTGAGTAAGTAAGAGGTCAATAAGTAACTACACCTTTACAGGATGAACCTGTGTGACCACTAAATCTGACCAGAGTTCAGTTGTAGCTAAGAGGAGTCACAAGAATGTGTTTTTCTTAAACAAACAAGAGGCGGTTAATAGCGTGTGCTGACCCCACATGCATGTGTCATATAATCTGCATGGATTAGCCATGTAACTGGTTTAGACAGGATTATAGATGGAGAACACATATTTACTCCATCAGTTCAATGTATAGTGGTGGGAGAGCTATGACACAAATGAAACTCTGATGAACTGATGACGTACCACGAACACTTTAATACAAATATCCAATAGAGACTCCACTCTTTCAATATGGACACCATATGCATTCTAATCTAACCAAAAGGTTTCCAGTTAGCTGTTCCGTTCAATTCAACCATTATTTTTGGAGCTAAGTGCTATTATTGACTAATGTTTTTATTGGATGCGACATGTTCAGGACCGATATTGAGGAGCGACGATTTAATCCCAAAACTTTCTAGGCATGACCACATTATGTGTTCTCTGTTAGAGACAGCACCATTAAATGTATGGGACTCACCTCCTTTGTTATTGAAGTACTCAGAGTCTTTCCACATGAGTGGGATATGTACAGTACCAGTCAAAAGTTTGGACACACCTACTCATTCAAGGGTTTTTCTTTATTTTTACTATTTTCTACATTGTAGAATAATAGTGAAGACATCAAAACTATGAAATAACACATATGGAATCATGTGGTAACCAAAAAAGTGTTAAACAAATCAAAATATATTTTATATTTGAGATTCTTCAAATAGCCACCTTTTGCCTTGATGACAGCTTTGCACACTCTTAGGGATTCTCTCAACCAGCTTCACCTGGAATGCGTTTACAACAGTCTTGAAGGAGTTCCCACATATGCTGAGCTGTTACAGGAGGGGGTCGCAGTTCCGGAGCGATCCAGTAGGTGACATCCTCCGACAACCTTAGGCACCTCCTCACTCACAGTCGGGACTAATCATCATCCTATTGGTGTCACCTGTGTCTATCTGATCACCTGTGTATTTATGCCCTCACTTCCCTGTGTTCCTTTGCTCAGTTTTCTCTGCTAGTTTCTCTATGTCCAGCAGTACTAATCAGTGTCTGATCGGAGACCTATGTACAGCTACTTGAGAAGTGTTCTCCCTGTTTCGTTATTTGTTTCAGTCATAGGTAATATTCCGTATTTTGGCTGTCAGCCGGTTTTGGAGACTTATTTGCTCCGCCTTTCTTTTATCGTGATAAGTCTGTTATTTTGTATTTTGGCTTCGGGACCACCAGTAAAGATCCTTGTTTCACCATCCCTGCCTACTGCCTACTGTATATCCTGCACCGCACCTGGGTCACACCTCACCCCAACCCTTACAGAAAACTGAGCCAATATGGACCACAGTATCGGAGCGCATTGGCAACACAAGGAGCTATGCTGAACCAACACGACCGCAGCCTGCAGCAGATCACTGAGAATCTCCGCAGGCTGACGATCGCCGTGCAGAGCCGGGTGGACACCCGACCAGCCCCGGCAGCCGGCGGAGCGGAAGCGGCAGCGGCGCTCAGGGGCTCTGTGACATCGCGGGAACCCCGCCTACCACCTCCGGAGAGGTATGACGGACGTCCAGAGGGCTGCAGGGAATTCCTCACCCAGTGATCCCTGGTATTCAGCCTACAACCCTCCTCCTTACCGACGGAGCAGGGCCGGGTAGCCTACATCATCACTCTGTTGACGGGTCGGGCCCTTTCATGGGCTACCGCGGAGTGGAAGAGCCAATACAGGACTAAGATTGAATCGTACTACACCGGCTCTGACGCTTGTCGGATGTGGCAGGGCTTGAAAACTATTACAGACTACAAAGGGAAGCACAGCCGCGAGCTGCCCAGTGACACAAGCCTACCAGATGAGCTAAACAACTTCTATGCTCGCTTCGAGGCAAGCAACACTGAAGCATGCATGAGAGCACCAGCTGTTCCGAATGACTATGTGATCACGCTCTCCGTAGCCGATGTGAGTAAGACTTTTAAGCAGGTCAACATTCACAAGGCTGCAGGGCCAGACGGATTACCAGGACGTGTACTCTGAGCATGTGCTGACCAACTGGCAAGTGTCTTCACTGACATTTTCAACATGTCCCTGACTGAGTCTGTAATACCAACATGTTTCAAGCAGACCACCATAGTCCCCGTGCCAAGGACTCCTAAGATAACCTGCCTAAATGACTACGACCCGTAGCACTGACGTCTGTAGCCATGAAGTGCTTTGAAAGGCTGGTCATGGCTCACATCAACAGCATTATCCCAGAAACACTAGACCCACTCCAATTTGCATACCGCCCCAACAGATCCACAGATTATGCAATCTCTATTGCACTCCACACTGCCCCCTCCCACCTGGACAAGAGGAACACCTACGTGAGAATGCTATTCATTGACTACAGCTCAGTGTTCAACACCATAGTGCCCTCAAAGCTCATCACTAAGCTAAGGATCCTGGGGACTAAACACCTCCCTCTGCAACTGATCCTGGACTTCCTGACGGGTCCCCCAGGTGGTAAGGGTAGGTAACAACACATCTGCCACGCTGATCCTCAACACGGGGGCCCCTCAGTGGTGCGTGCTCAGTCCCCTCCTGTACTCCCTGTTCACCCATGACTGCATGGCCAGGCACGACTCCAACACCATCATTAAGTTTGCCGACGACACAACAGTTGTAGGCCTGATCACCGACAACGATGAGACAGCCTATAGGGAGGAGGTCAGAGATCTGGCCGTGTGGTGCCAGGACAACAACCTCTCCTCAACGTGACCAAGACAAAGGAGATGATTGTGGACTACAGGAAAAAAAAAGAGGACTGGAGCACGCCCCCATTCCTCATCGACGGGGCTGCAGTGGAACAGGTTGAGAGCTTCAAGTTCCTTGGTGTCCACATCACCAACAAACTATCATGGTCCAAACACACCAAGACAGTTGTGAAGACGGCATGACAAAGCCTATTCCCCCTCAGGAGACTGAAAAGATTTGGCATGGGTCCTCAGATCCTCAAAAAGTTATACAGCTGCACCATCGAGAGCATCCTGACTGGTTACATCACCGCCTGGTATGGCAACTGCTCGGCCTCCGACCGCAAGGCACTACAGAGGGTAGTGCGTACAGCCCAGTACATCACTGGGGCCAAGCTTCCTGCCATCCAGGACCTCTATACCAGGCGGTGTCAGAGGAAGGCCCTCAAAATTGTCAAAGACTCCAGCCACCCTAGTCATAGTCGGCAGGTAGCTTAGTGGTTAAGAGCGTTGTGCCAGTAACCGAAAGGTCGCGGGTTCTAATCCCCGAGCCGACTAGGTGAAAAACCTGTCGATGTGCCCTTGAGCAAGGCACTTAACCCTAATTGCTCCTGTAAGTCGCTCTGGATAAGAGCGTCTGCTAAATGACCAATTTATTTTATTTATTTTTATAGTCTGTTCTCTCTGCTACCGCACGGCAAGCGGTACCGGAGCGCCAAGTCTAGGTCCAAAAATCTTCTCAACAGCTTCTACCCCCAAGTCATAAGACTCCTGAACAGCTAATCATGGCTACCCAGACTATTTGCACTGCCCCCCCACCCACTC